>NW_020653853.1:4968060-4981211 GCF_003589595.1 Hyposmocoma kahamanoa
GTGTGTGTGTGTGTGTGTGTGTGTGTGTGTGTGTGTGTGTGTGTGTGCATGTGTATAAACACATGTAAGTACATACTTTATTAATAAGATTTACTTTAATAATCTCAAATGACTAATGAAAGTGACGAATAAATCTAATTGTATAGCAACCGCATCAAAGCTAATATTTTTATTCAATGACCAGTGATGATCCCGAACTGGGAAGCTTTTACGTGATTGGAACGTGATCCGGGCATAATTCGGATAATGCGCCGTATTTCAGAAGGATTTGGCAGTGACTGTGTTTTGTTTTGTTCAATTTGTTTTATTACAAACTTTGCTTCTATTACAATAAGATTATATATTAGATAAAAGGAAGTTTAGTAACAGTCCAGCTTCTTGTGAAAGAGTTCGATCAGGGAAGTACTTGTGCTACTTTACCTATTTCTGCCGCCAAGCAGTAATACTGAACATCACTGCATTCCAGTTTTTAAGAGTACGGGAGCTGGTGAAATTACAGGCACATAAGACTTGTCAACTTATGTCTCAGGGTGACAGGCGCACGATAGTAGCAGTGTTCCTCAGATCTTTGGGATTTAAATTTAAATCAGATCATGTCGCTTACCACCAGGCGCACGACTTGTTCCTCCCGTCACCTTTCATTCTTAAAAAAAATTGTAGTGGAGATTGATAAAGTTATGATTCTCCGAGACAACAAAATTAAAAAAAAAGTATAATTAGGTACACTCATAAATGAGCAACTACATAGAAGAATGATTATCATTGTATCCATTACCATTAGGTTTTTCATAATAAAGAGTGTTATTCGAATTTCTTTTCACGTAGAAATGAAGTAATTAAGTTTTGAATGTCAAATCAAAGGCAACTAGCGGGGTTATCGCCCCTATGAAGGTACTCTGTTACTTATGTGACGTCATGACGGCAATGCCTATGTGTGCAGTATTTCCGGGGTCGAGGTCACTACAATTCTGCGGAATATTGTTTTTAAATGAGATGTTATGATTAAAAGGATGTTTGCATTAGCATCAAACTAACCACCATAATGCACCCTTAGTATTATAAAAGTACATGTGATCATTATTTCTTTTTTAACTGACTTTAAAAAAAGGAGGAGGTTCATCTTATCTGATGGAAAGTGACATCGAGGTCAACGATGGAGCATGCACATCTAAACAATGCTTATTCACTCTCGCCTTGAAGCGACCCAAGGTATACCGTTAAGGGAATAAGTCTGGAGGCAGGGAATTCCATTTCCGTCCGCCATATAAATATGGAAGCGAAACCTCAAAAGTGTTGTAAAAAAAATAACTACATGAAACAAATTATAAAGGTATTTTATCTACACACATGTCGTAAACTCTATAATGTGTTCAAAAACCGCAAATTACGACCAGCATATAGGTAAACTGTTTTGTTAGAACAAATTTCTTATCTGTGAAAATGTTATCATTGCTTCATAATATCGAATTCGATGTTATTATTACATTCAAATTTCGAACATTTCTGAAAAACAAAACAATTTGATTGGACCTCAATTCTAATATCAGTCGAGATTAAGTTTTATTCGAAATGAAATGTCAATAGCAAACAATTTTGACAATTTCACGTTTCTTGATATAGAACGATATGATAGTTGGGGCCGATTATAGTTTGTCTATGAATTAAAAATAAAAACTACGGTTGTGTGACATGAGTGAGAAAAGTTTTTATTTGCCGCCATTTCGCCAGTCGTAACATGCAGTTCCTGAACACATAACAGAGAGCTTATAATATGTATATAGATAAAGCAGCGTGTGTAACTGTACATAGTTAGGCATTAAAACACACGTATTTTAATGCCTTTCATTATGTAACAGTCTCATAAACTACTATTATGACTCTCCTATTTAAGCATAAAAAGTTATGAACTAATTCCTTTCGTAGAATCGTTAAACCTACTTCACGAAAAGATGTCATTTTGGAGATGTGACTTTATTACACTAGGGGTGCGATAAGGTACGTGCAATTACGTAATTAATTATATTAATTAGAAAACCATTTCCAAATATTGTCCTAATAACTATAATACGTAACAATAACATTTTCTGCTTTATAATCTCTCAAAATCTAAGTCAAATAGGCTTTGTTTCATAGGTAAGAAAATTACACTTGAAATCGTCATACTGCTTAAAACTCTACTGCTCATTCGTAAGGCAGATTCCCCTGAAAATAATGAGCAAGAAACTCTAGGGATTGCTCTTTGTAAATATACCATTTGAATACATTTATCATAGGAAATGAAACTATTTTTCCGTATTTAAATCGCGTATATTTGTTTTTTCAAACAAACCGACGTTTCGGGCCCTTTACAGGTCCCATGGTCACGGTTGACTGAGGTGGTACAGTCTTCAACCAGTTATGTCTAATATTAATGCAAACCACCCTATTTTTTCAAAGAAAACATTCCAATTTACGCTACATTAAGTATAAATACGAATAAGTTGAGGATTCCACGCCAATGCCGCAGACCCCGTGTGAAACCACCAACAGTCGAGCGAAGACCTGCCATCTTACCTTACGTGAGAGGTGTTACAGACAAGATCGGAAGAGTCCTCAGGCGTGCATCTATCAAGACCTATTTCAAGCCCCTGAGGAAGATTTCTCAGTTCCTGAGACCCATCAAATGTAACATCCCCTTACAGGATGCAGGAGTTTACAAGCTTGACTGTGAGTGCGGTCTCACTTATATTGGACAAACGAAGCGAAGTATTTGTACCCGCGTCAAAGAACATATAGCTGATGTCAAACACCGTCGCGTAAACAAGTCTGCAGTCTGCGAGCATGTCATGGATAAACCTACACATTCAATGAAGTTTGACAAACCCCAGGTCCTTGCAAAAGAAGTCCGTTATCTGCCCAGGATGCTGCGAGAGGCCATTGAAATTAAAAAACAACCTAATTTCAACAGGGAAGATGGTTTCTCCGTACCACCAGTTTGGGATCCAGTATTTCCTCTAATGAAAAATCCCAAACAGACATAAGACTGCAGTACTAATTAATATGTTTTAGTTTATTCTAATTTCTATTAATAATTAATAATAAATTAAACTTAATAAAAATTCATTCAATAAAATAATTTGTAAAACTTAATGTAGCGTAAATTGGAATGTTTTCTTTGTAAAATTAAAAATAAGGTATTTAATTAATAACTATTGTAACTATAGTGAAAAAATAGGGTGGTTTGCATTAATATTAGACATAACTGCTTGAAGACTGTACCACCCCAGTCAACCGTGACCATGGGACCTGTAAAGGGCCCGAAACGTCGGTTTGTTTGAAAAAACAAATATACGCGATTTAAATCCGGAAAAATAGTTTCATTTCCTATGTGTAACAATCGCGAAAACCTAAGAACTCGATATACATTTATCATTATAGTATTTAATTTAAACATCTTAGATCGTGACTACCCTAATACTAGACTAGACTAGCAAGAGCTAAACGGGTCACTGCCACGGATTTTTGTTATCCAAGTACGCAGAAGCTGTATAATCACCTTTGGTAGAAGGTTTTTGTTTCACTATTATAGTTTTAAACCTCGTAAACAGTAAATTTTGAATATCAATCGGAATTTTATTATAGATGCGTATATACACACATCAAAAGTGTCTAGGGATCAAGTGAATATTTTTGAAATAAAAATTATTTAAGCAATATTTACCAAATCCAGTCTTCCAGGACGACTTCTTACTTTAATGCTTATGTTTTATTTAACCGCTTACCCCTATATTTAATTAAAATAAACTAAAATTGATGTTTTTGCAAATTGTGGGAAAAAACTCAAATTAACGGCGTCAATTAAATGACAAAAAAATGGCGAAAATGATGATTTTGCTCATTTTTATTGTAAAGATAAGAAAATTAATAATCTGTATTTCCACCATTAACACGAATCACACAATTACAGCGATTTGGCATGCTTAAGATGAGTTCATCAAAATCACTTTGAGGAATGGCCGCCCATGTGTTTTGTAACAAGTCAAAATATTGTTGTAGAGTATGTACGGTATGCATACTCGGCACAGCTCTTCTTTGAAGCATATCCCATGCGTGCTCAATTGGATTGAGGTCTGGCGATTGAGCAGGCCACGGCAGAACGTTGATACGAGCTTCGGCAAGAATGCGTGTTACGACTCTAGCCGTGTGTGGACGTGCGTTGTCATGCATTAGTTGAAATGAATCACCCAACTGGCCTCGCAAAGGGATGATAACATCTGAAACAATCCTCTCTGCGTAAACTTGAGCATTGAGGTTACCAAAGAGAGGGTATCCAAATACCGGCCCATATCATTATTGTTCCCCCACCATATGGATGAACTTGACAATATCTCAAACGTTCATGACGTCCAGATGTTCTCCAAACTCGAGTACGTCTTGTATCCGGTCTCATACCGAAGCGGGATTCATCCGAAAAGCACACATAGCGCCAGTCTTCTTCCTCCCAGTTTCTGTGTTCGCGAGCCCATCGTAAACGGGTCCTGCGATTGCAGGGTGCAATAGGTGGAACTCTGAGCGGCCGTCGGGATCGCAGACCCACTTCACGTAAACGATTTCGGATTGTTTGATCGCTTATTAGCAAGCCTGAGGAGCTGTGGAGCCTCGTAACCAACATCATGGCGGTCATGGTACGATTCCGTCGAGCAGTATTTTGGATATACCCGTCCTGTCTGCGAGTCGTGATGCGAGATCGTCCTCCATGTCGCTCGGCCACGCTGCCCGTCATGCGATAGCGCGTCCAGAGGCGACTTATGACGCTCTGTGTAGTGTTAAGAGTGAAAGCCACAGCACGTTGCCTGGAACCAGCTTCCAACATTCCGACGGCTCGCATCATCACTTCTCGGGTTAAATGATGTCGTCTCTCCATAATAATGTAAATTGTTTCGGTTCCGATGCAGATATTGTAATGATTTTGTCAAAACGCTATAACTTATTTTTATACAAAACCACATTGACAATCGATTTTCTTCTTATTATCGAATTTTAAACAATATTCCTTATTTAAATGTTAAAACTCACTAAAAAGTATCAATAGCGATACAAAAAAGTTAATATAATTAACCCTAATTACAGCAATACTCTTAAACGTACTTGATCCCTAGACACTTTTGATGTGTGTATATACATTGCCTCTGTAAATTTGAGACTTTTGAAGACGACTGTCAAGAACAGCTATTTTTTTTATTCCTCGTATTAATGTTATGTCTGCCACTATTTTTCATAAAAAAAATAAATAATATTTTTCTTAACGTAAATAACATTTTCATAAATGTACGTTTATCTGTTTTACAATACTCAAAAAAAATACAAAATCTGCCATAATTACTTCTATGTACTCACAATTTGTCCTAAATAACCTCCCCTGGCGTTAATTAGGATCTATATGACACGGACGTCTAGCTATATGTCCGTGCGGTTTACCTATACACATATGGGGTGTATGGGGTGACACAGGAAGTGGACGCGCGCCGCCGCAGACTGCAACCTAGACCAACCTATACTACCTATATCTAGTACCTCACGTCTAGATTGAAGGGAGAACATCATATACATTTAAACATAGAGATTTCAGTGTAATCACATCTGCCGTACATATATACTTTCTAATGTACGCGGTGCAATAGTTGCCAGCAGAACGACTGCACAATGTTGGAACTTGTATAATTTTTTACATTGTACCTACTGTATTGGATTCGTCTCGCTATTGTAAATTTCAAAAATTTACTATTTTATGGAATAATTAGTTGTTAGCTTGATTTCAGTAGAATCGATGGCAATACGAAATAATGGAAGTCCTTGAACGCCGACCGGCATCGAGTACATAACCAGAAGTAAAGACGAAATGTCATTTAATTTGTTTGAAAATTATTCTGCCAAATCATTACGACTGCTGATCGCATATTAATAAGAAGTGTAGCAATGCAATCGTGCTTTTGTATCGATGATTAAAGTCGCGCGCGTGTGTAAAGGTAGGCGATTAGCTTTGAGTAAGTTAGCAATCCATCTATTATAAAATTAATAACGAATGAATCTAAAAACTTGATACTAATAACAATGTCAATTATTACGATATGGGTCTTTCTAGTAAGCTCATTGTTGTTACCTATAGGTAAGGCTAGATACTTATTTGGTAATTAAAAACTACCCTTTTAATCGTCTGCGCATTTTATGTTACGGTCGCGGAAACCTTTAGGAAAAAGGGTAATAATAACCTGGGTTCGATCCGGACCGAGGACAGTGAACAAGGCATTGAAAGGAAGACTCCGCCGGTCGATACCACCTACTCAATGCAATTGCACCTACGCAATTTTACTATTATAAGCAAATGTGAATATTTTAAAAATATAGCAGCTTCTGTAGGGACCAAGGAATGCAATACAGCTACTAGAAATTGTAGGTTTGGAAGGAATAAAGATCTTGTTTTGTTGAAATTATTTAGCTATTCCGGCTTTAATACAACGCTTTCAAGATTTATACATAATATCATTATATCAAAATGAGGTAAGGATCTTTAATTCGCTGTCCTTTTCGTAACTTCTCGTCCCACGCACTGTCAATCGCCGGAATAACAACAAGGCGAGCCACTGGCTCCACTCAATAGATCCTTGTCATTTGCTATCGAGAAAAATTGTTACGAAAAGGCCTACTCATTATAACTTAAGAAAACAAGGCCAAAACGCAATTGAATGAACAAGATGCGACTTTTATGATGTCCTAATAGAATCCATTAATTAAAAGGAAGTTGTTCGCTTTGACCTATCATAAACTTATTAATTAGGCTAATTAGGCAGTTGTGTATCGCAAAAACACCTCATAAAGTGTAAAAATGGGCAAGCGAGTGTTAAAAAAAGGAAAGAACGAAACAAAAACGGTATCATTAACCTTAGAGGCGACAAGGAAAACAAAGAGCATTCGAGGGTAGACTATGCGCTGCGCAGAGAGGGCGCTAGTGAGTGCAGTGCGATGATAATGTTTGCGGGATGTTTACCTGCCAGCCCTGCAGCAGCAGCGAGCGGTCGACGGTTCGTAGCCACATAACGGCGTCGCCCGCTTGGAAGTCGCGCAGGCGGTGGCAACGCGCATGCAGAAACATGCCGAGGCACTTGAGCAGCTCCGATGTCGACGCCTGGATGACGGTTTTCCGCGGTTGCACCACCGGCCCTACCGCCGTTGTGGGCAATTTCTCCGCGTAGCAAACGTTGTTGTTGAGTACGTTGGCCCGCACCACCTCGGCGGGTGGCGGCAGCGGCGTAGGCACCACCGTAGGCCGCGCATATATCACGCCCTGCACGCTGACATTCTTGTTCCTGTCGAGCGGTGCATTGTCCGTCAACGGCGCGCGGAAAGTAGCCACACTCTTGCTCTTGCATTCTAGCTTCTTTTTGTTGTTGTTGGCCGTAGAGAATCTCTTCCACGAGAGCGCGTTTATAAACAGCGAATGCTTCTTTAGGTTCTTTTCGAGGGCTGTCTTCTCTGATATAATCTTGGCGGCATCGTCGAGAGTGGCGCGACGCTCGTGCGGCGGGATATCACGGTTCTCGCGGTTTTTGGCGTTGTTGAGCCGCTCGTAGGAGTAGGCAAGCGCCGCGGCAGCGCGATCGGGCGGCGGTGCGGCCTGGGGCAGGCGCCGCTCGCGCGGGCTGAAGCTCAGCACGGTGCCCATGAGGCCCGCGCGCGTGCAGCCGCTAGGTGCCCGCATGCATCACGTGCGGCCGACGGCGGCGGCGGCACTACCCCGTGTGGGCTCGATAGGGCCGCGCCGGCGCGCCGCCACCGCTGGTATCGACCGGCGCGCGCACCCAGCTGACTCCCCGCCGCCGTTGTGCCGCGAACGGCCAGCCGACCCCGCCCGCCCCTGTAAACAAACCCCTGTCTCCTCAGTGCAAAATCGCAACTTACCGAAGGTTTATTAATCTCAATTAAGTCACGTGCCGGTCACCGCTGATCGACCCACCAGCAGCTCTCGGCCTCAGTCCTCTGGGGACCAATTTATAGCTCTCTGAACGATTTCTCGATTTAAAATTTTCAGTTACATAATAATGCGACATCGAATGCGTCCACATAATACACCTCCGAGATGAAAACGAGTTTGGTAATCATACACAACGCCCAGGAGGCTTACAGCGTCGAATGTAAGCTGATTTCCTGACCTGAATAAAATTTTCATTAAAACACGGCAGGAATAAAAAGCTTCCGCTCGGCTAAAAGTTTCTTGACTTGCCTATAAATTCCATCAGTATGGAAATGAATGAAACAAGTACTGACTGGTAATTGGTAGACTTGTGCTATTCATAATTCAATTTAATTTCAATAAAACCCGTTGTGATGAATAATGATTTCAATAAAACAAATTTTCAGAATCTTTTATATTCCTCGTAAAAACGAGTAAAGTTCGCAAAGTACTGTTATTTTCTCTTACTAAAGGTTGAATTTCATTTTTCCGAATTTCAATGGCACTTTTTGAGTGATTTTGTAAAACCCTTTGTTCTTTCGATTTTAAAGTCTAAAACGTACAAATAAGTCCAAGCAATGTCAATAATTATAAAAGTCACAGAAATATTTAAGTTAAATACAACAGAAAACGATATTTTAGGTCACACGAATGAGATTTGCAGTAACACGAATGATTTTCTCATAAACATAAATGAGAAAGACGGCACAGTAATGAGAAATTATTATTACAACACACATTTTATCGTTCACAAAAAACGTTTAACATGTAACAAATATTTTAATATAACTTCTTGTATCAAAATCCTTCTCATCCATGTAAGACCATCTATCTATCTATACGTAATTAATAAATAAATCTAAAAAAGTATTTTGTTAATGTCATATAAACTTTTTTGTACATCAATATATCATCATCACCACCATCAACATCATCACCACCGTCATCACCACCACTATCACCACCTAATTGTTATATTTCAAGTAAATGTTTAGCTTAAAGTAACTATTAGACTTCAAAGTAGACAACAATGAGAGCGACAATAATGATATTTGGATAAATTTTAATTGTCAAGTGTGTAAAATAAGCTGAACCGTTATAAAAGTGCTTGGATTTTAAAGTTCCCTTTGTCTAATTGCTGTACAATAAAGTTTTTAAAACTATTACTTAATACTAATTTAGATAGATTGCTTTACATGAATGAGAACGATTTAGTCAATAGCGCTGAAAGTGGTATTTAAATCGATTTTTTGCTAAAACAGAGATGCACAGGTTACTTCACTGTGTACACTCTAATCCGAAAGGAGCCCCTTCTCACGTGTGCGAAGGGTGAAGGTGATGCGGTATGAACTTTGGTTATTGGGAGGCTTTTAGTTGAATTGACATTAATGATAAGAAAATTTGAAACACATTTTGTATTCCCAAGAAAACGTGTTTGTTTATAATAAATGGGAAAGTTATGGTATGTATTCGACGTGTAAGTTATTAAAGTTTATCCACGACGGGAAATATTGCTATTTCCTCGAGTGTTTAATTTTTTTTTCTTCTTTTCTTAATATTAGGGCGACGTGGAACCGGCTCCCATGAATGAGAATTTGCTTTTGAAATTTTTAAATTTTAAATTTTTTAAATTTTTTAAATTTTGTTTATTACTGTGATGTAGTAAAGTAGACTTTTTATGTGTAACACAGACTAAGTAAGCAAGCAATCGTATTAAATAAATAATGCTTAGCATTCATGTAATAACATAAAAGTTATTGAAAGGGACACATATTTGGAGGTTATCTGAAAACGACCCTAAAAAGAAATCGCACACTGCGTGTAATAAAGCTACATCTGCAAAATGACAACTTTTCAGGAGAGAGATTTATATAATATCATCAATCTACCTCTGGTTTTTGTTTATGCAAGTGAAACAAGATTTGTTTATGTATCTAAAAACCCAAGTAAGTTGTCATTCAAAAGTAGTAGTACTGTATTATTAAATCATCTGCAGAATCATCGCGATGACGTTACACTAACAAAAGGAATCTTTTTAGTAGGAAAGCCGTTTATGGATGTTTCAGGTTAATTAAAAAATTCTGTAGATCCATCTTTAGTAGCAGCTATGGGAAAAGGGGGAAATGGGAGTTCTTAAGCAATTATTGCAATAACAATCGAAGTACAAATAAAAAATTTATTGCAACCGCCTTATAATAAAATTAACATATATATATATATATATATAATAAACTGATAATTAAGATACATCTCAATAACTTTGAATTTATAATTTGGGAATCATAATACTTAAAAAAAGAATACATTTTGACCGCCTTTGCCCCTGCGTATTGGCAATTGCGGTCATCTTTTTGCAATTAGGGTCAGGTAAATTAAATAAATACCACAAAGAAAGCCCTTGCCGAAGTCACAGATTGCGCACTCCTCGTCAGTCCAAAGCACACATAAAGTGCACTACCACCACATTTTAGTATATAGTACCACATTTCATTGTCTTGTCCGAATTCGTTGCACATTATGCATCTAATTCCTTCTGAGTCATCATTTTTATCATTTAATTAATGACGAAAACGAGTAAAAATTACAACTAGGTCATCGGTAAAAGCATCTTATAGCAGTACAACTCCTTGTCTTACCTATTTCTGCCGCCAAGCAGTAATGTCTGCATTACTGTGTTTCGGTATTGAAGGGTAAGGGTGCTGATGAAATTACAGGCACGTGGGACTTGTCAAATTATGTCTTAGGTTGACGAGCGCTGTGGCAGTGCCCCTCAGATCTTTGCGATTTAAAGCTCTGAGTGGCACTGCAACTGTTATGGACAGGCGTGTAGCTTACCATCAGGTACACGACTTGTTCGTCCCGTTATATATTATAAAAAAAATCTTCCTGAATGTTAGATTGAGTTTTACTACAATTGCTTTGGTGCAATAAGGTCATGTTTGCAAAATTACAACTTTTCATGAGAGAGTTTTAAAGATTGTACAAACGAAAGTAGTCAATATTTTTTTAATGCCTAAATAGGTGTTATAAAATTTCACATAAATTATGCATGTATATTTCATATAATTCATACTAATTTTATGACTTTCATATGAAAAAAGCACTATTCACGTATAATCACATGTGGTCTTATTATATTACCATACCATTATCAGGCTTCTAGACCAGTGGCGTAGTTGGGGATAAAAAGCGGGCCATGGCCCCTGGCGGCATAGCAATGGGGTCGACGGCGACGAGCGCGGCCGATCCCTAACTATTCCAATTATTATTTTATTACTTAAAATTAGAAAATTAATTCTACTAATTGACAAAACGATATCCTGAAAAACACAAAGTTGACGACGGCAGGCGAACATAAAAACCGAATCAAGCCGACCTGCCCGAACGAACCACTTTTGTGATCGTGAAAATAGAGGGGGCAGCAAATTTAAGGTTTTTGACCGCCTCTGTGGCTTGCGGTTGTGTGTAGCTTGCACACTGGTTTTCATGGTGTCGCCATCTCTGAGATCCCGGGTTCGATCCCCGGCCGGGTCAGTGTAAAAAACTAACTTTTCTATATTGTCTCGGGTCTGGGTGTTTGTGGTACCGTCGTTGTTTCAGATTTCCATAACCCAAGTGCTTTAGCTATTTCATTTGGGATCAGAGCAACGTATGTAATGTTATCGAATGTTAGTACTAATATTATATCCTATATTATATTATTAAGGTTGACCCTGGGCGGCAGAAATCGACGCTACGCCACTGTTCTAGACTAGAAAGTCGGTAGGTAGATAAACAAACAAAGATAAACACTAACTTGCCACCCGCTCTAGGAGTGGCGCCGCAGCTGCCGCGAGGAGAAGCGAGGGCGGAGGCTGCCCCGTAAGGCTTCTAAGCGCATTAGCACGACCATGGGCACAGTGTGTCACGTGACCGTGATTGGTTTGTGATTGACAACTTGACTCTTGAAATTTCTGTTCCAGCAAATTTGACGTTTTTTGTTTGACGTGCCACTCAGAGCTTTAAATCACAATTCACCAGCACTCTTACCCTTCAAAACCGGAATACAGTAATGCTGACATTACTGCTTAGCGGCTGGAATAGGTAAGGCGGCAGTACTTCCCTGGACAAACTCTTTCACGAGGAGCTTTACTGCTATTCTACTCTTTAAAATATCCTAAATGAAAAGTTAACCCAACGACAAATATATAAAAGTAAAATACATAAAAGATACATAGAAATTTCTTATACAAAAATAATATATATATAAATAAGTAGGTACACCATATGTATGCAAACTAGCAGACATATCTCTCAGATGGCACTTGAGAGCACTGTAAATAATAAAGATTTTATTGCACTAGGCTGACGTCTTTTATAGCCACTCCTGCAATATTGCATACTTGCTTTACTCTACTCAAACGTAGAACAAATAAGCACGTTGTAAATTTCCACGTGACCTACCTGTCAGACGTAGCACTGTAAACCTTTTAGGAACAAGATTAAAATTAAAGTGAAACACAAAGCCGCATTTTAATTCTTCTATATACTACTAAATGTATATGTAAGCCACCCATCAAAGCGTACTCAGCGTCCCAGTGACCATTTCGTACCACTGCATCGTATAAAAAAGCCACATATGACCATGGGATGCACGAAAGAAACCTCTCCGCACCACGTACCATCCTTTCTTGTACGTCTGGCGCACCAATCGGCAGTCGCTACAAAACTCTATCATATAATTATATTTCGGAATTAAGGCCGTAAAGGGAGACGTCGAAGAAAACACCCTCAACGCAGATTTAGTCAATAATTACTTGATAGTCGGCTTATTCATTCTTCGTTATCAATTCGTTCAGCCTGATGTAAAATAGTAACGTCAACTAATTGCAGTTAGTTGTTTTACTCGTATGCAATTTTCACATTAAATAAAACAATAAAAAAAGAGAATAAAACGGATTCTAAATATCACGTCTTCACTCTCCAAGCAACTTACATAAAAAGCCTCCTCTCACCGATCATAACTTAGAATCATACCCAGTTGGAGCTGTCAAACTGACGTGACGTTTATAAAGAAAAAAAAATACAAAAATGTTTATTCGTTAACAAAAAATACAAACTGTTTTGTGTGCGTGTGCGTGTGTGTGTGTGTGTGTGTGTGTGTGTGTGTGTGTGTGTGTGTGTG
>NW_020653853.1:4981221-5000280 GCF_003589595.1 Hyposmocoma kahamanoa
ATGGCAGAGGCAACGGCACGATTTCTTATTTTGTTGAATATTTTATAGCCAAATGTTAAAGTTTTTTGTAACCTCAGAATTCAATATAAAACATATAGTTTTCTAATAGATAAGAGATTAACATGCTTATACAATTCCTCAGTGGAGAATTTATACGGTAGAAAGTACATCACTTTAATTAGGGATCTTTGTGCCCTTTCCAACTCAAGGAACTTCGTCTTAACAGTGCCACCCCAAACAGGATTGCAATAACACAGAACCGACTGAGCTAGTGCAATGTATACTTTATTTAAAAGGTATTCTCCTGCTACAAGTCTAAGCCATTTAAAAACCCAGTTTAGTTTTCTTAGTCTACCCATAACTTGTTACAAGTGTTAATAACAAGACAGCCGTTGATCAACCAGAACTCCCAAGTATTTAGTATGAGTAACTCTATTGATATATGAACAGGAGCAGCTTGATACCAGATCATTTACATTACACTTATGAATCCTAACCCAAAGGCCGTTACTCATTTACGCACTGTTTCCGTTCATTTAAGTAATCTATAAAAAGTTGCAATGGGAAGCCTCGAATCCCAATTCTTTCAAGCCTGTGCACAAGAATGGGAACGGAGAAGGTATCAAAGGCTTTTTTCAAATCTAAAAAGACTGCTAATTACCATTGTCTAATTATTTTGTTATTTCAGAAGTAAGCGCAGTTATTGCATCTTCAGTCGAAACCCATGTCTAAAGCCAAACTGCGAGTTGGCAATAACTTTTTTATTTAAGTAATTTACAAGTCTAATAATTTTTCTAAAATTTATCATGCGCTTTTTTGTCTATGTTGTCAACATTAGTAGTCTTCTGAGTATTTACTGTAAGAATTTTCTCAGTCAGTTCTTAACCTGCATTCACAAAATAATTATTCACAAAATTAACAGACTCAGAACGAGATTGTTTTAATTTAGGTAATTGTACATTTGACTTACCCTTCGGCTTATAATTAGCTATATTATTTATGCATTTCCATAACAGTCTTGGATTTTTGTGACTTTTAGCAAGCTGCTCTCTCTCGTATTTCCGTTTTAACTTCTTAATAAGATTATTGATATAATTACGGTATCGTCTATAGCTGATATTTAAAATTTGGTCATTAGAATCAGCGCACAACTTTCTTTGCATCTTATTTCTGTTCCTGATGCATTGTAATATACCTAGAGTAACTCATGGCTTAATAATTCGCCTGGATTTAGGGATGTTTACAATAGTAGTATTTTTTTCAACGATTCCTGTAACATGCTTATTCATGTATTTGTGAGTATATTTGGGTCATCGCATTGTAGTAATGCAGTTAATTGTTTTTTGGTTAGACTTTCAAGAGCTTTATTAAAGCTCAAGTTAGGATTTGAGTATGGTTTAAAGCACTTGATATCATACTCAAGTCCCTGCCGTTAGGGTCGTATTTCCAGTGCTTGTATTGCCAGTGCAATCCTGACTTGAGCATTGAATAGAGTCCTAGAATACGACCCTAAGAGTGTTAAAATAGGGGAGGCATTACCATTAACACCCTTAGAGGTGGAATATTTTTTAGTTTTAACTAGTCTCAATCACGGTCATTACTAAAAGTCCTCAAAAGTCATTACTGAGGTTTCTGTTTTAGTTGTTAGCTGTTCGTTGTTTGTTAAATAAAACGTACTTGGTACTTGGTGTAACGGGCTGGTATCCGCAACTCGACGTCACGGCGCCTATTTGGCATGTGGTGGGTGCAGGGTCCTACTCGTGCCATCCAAGCTCCTCCAGGAATCTCAGCAGCCTCCTCGGTTTGCTGAAGACTTCGGGGAGCGACCTTGGCGCTCCAAGGTACTTCGCCCTGTAGTTGGCCACGCCGGAGCACTGTAGTAGGATGTGCGCAGCCGTGTCCTCCCCCGCCATGCACGCTCTGCACAGAGGGCTGTTTGTGATACCTAAATTGAAAAGGTGTTTATTGTATGGACCATGACCCGTTAGGGCGGCAGTTAGAGTGCGAAGCCCTTGCCTTTTAAGTTTAATTAATATTCGAGATAGACTGGCAATGAGCGTTGGGAGTGCTTCCCTCGCCTCGCAAGGGTGGTCCATGTATTATTATGTGAAGATTTTGTACCTTTGTGTGTAGTTGTTCTTGACCATCGGTAGGGGAGGGACACTATGGGTTCTAGTCCTACAGCGTCCGTCTCCGACCCTTTTCTGGCTAGTCCATCTGCTGAGTTATTGCTTCCTTGTGTCCTTTAAACTTTAATTAAACCGTAAGTACATTCTCTTTGGTCTTGCTCACGCTTTGATAGCACCTACCCAAACCCTATTGATACAGTCCTCTGTTTTGTGTAAATTTGATCACGATGGCATATAATTCATCACATGTTACTTTGAAACAAAAATTAACAGATTTAAAAAGATTGCTAACGTTGAAAACTCTGTTCAGGATGAAGGGTCAGAGTCATCGCGGAGGACGCTTGAAGCACGTTTGAACCTATTCTGCCAAATACAGGTATAAAAACTATCAGATAGTACAAAAAAAACTTAAAAGTTTATTTTTGGTACATTTATTATATTTTGAAAAAAGTCATAGAACAATAGTTGTTGTTTATGATGTTAGTAACAAAAGCCTGTGAGATTGTTAGTATTTTAAAAATGACCCTGTATACCATCGGTACGATAAGAAGTAAAAGAGCATACGTTTGACGTAAAATTAAATAAAAAACGAAAACATTTTAATATAAAAGTTTTAATAAGAATTACCCAGATGTTATTAATGTAGATAACTCTTATATTCTAACGTTTTTAATGTACTTATTTTCTGGAATAATGCAGTACGAGCACAATATTACGACATTAAAAGTACGACTTGGCCCGCATTTTTAACTTTAAATACTAGTGATGCTCCTTCACAGTACAAAGACTTTCCTGAATAGAAATTGCACGATTATGCCTACTCCGGTTTATGCTACATAGCCTTTCGGGCGTATGACAAAACGACATCGCGTGCAAGTCGCGGAGTCACGCATCAACGCGTTAAGGCTCAACGCCCATTGACGAGACGGCATCGCAAAGGACCCTTCGGCATTCCTACGTGCAAGCGCACACTGACGGCTGTCGTGCTGTACCGTGCTCGCGCCTAATCTTTGTTCAGATCGTCTGTAACGGTACAAGCTTGTTCATTACGTTGTATATTTAAAGATTGTAGTCTTGCTAAATTGAAAACCGAGAAATGGTACCAGAACCGTTGGAGTTGCGAAGGAACCTGGATGCATGTGTGGCAAATGGCCCACGACTAAAGACGTGCAAATTAGGAGACGTACACTCAGCAGTGGGTGACTAAAAGCTGAAGAAGAAGTAGAAGTCTTGCTGACGAAGAAGAGAACCTTATTCTAATATTTTTTTATGATACCAAGTGATGGGACAAACAAGTCGTGCGCCTGGTGGTAAGCGACACGCCTATCCACAACAGTTGCAGTGCCACTCAGAGCTTTAAATCGCAAAGATCTGACGGGCACTGCCACTGCGCACATCACCCTGTGACATTAGTTGACAAGTCCCATGTACCTGTAATTTCACTAGCACTCTTACTCTTCAAAACCGGAACACAGTAATGCTCACATTACTGCTTGGCGGCAGAAATAGGCAAGTTGGCAGTAATTTGCTGGCGAACTCTTTCAAGACAAGGAGTTCTACTGCCACTAAGAAGGAAAAGATTTTGGTTGACAAATGCTGAAGCATCCCCGATGGCTTCCGAGGTAATCCGCAAACTGCCAGCTCGGTATCCCTAAGCTTACCGCAGCTTTGTTTTTCTAGATACCCGCACACGCGATACATGGAGCCGTAGACGCATACCACACCTAGAGGTGCCGGTGATGATTTTATACCGATTTATCGGATATCACGTTATAACAAGTAAGAGAACTAATATTAATTGCTATTTCGGTAACTACTTTAGCAAACCATAAAGTTTTTAATGCCTGGGTCTTTTATTATTTATTTTACAGTTTATTTAAAAAAAATAAACAACTTCAAAAATACGTCACGACAACCGTGTGTGTTATTGTTTGGGCTGGTGATTTCGGTGTTTATTTATTGAAAACATACCGTAAGTAGCGTTTTTTAAGTTTACCCTGAATATAAATGTTCATAAACTATACTGAATATACTTTAAGGAGTAATTTCATGGTAAACGTTAGAACCACTCAAACGGAATATTATCATATTTATCCAAGTACACCAAAAATTTAATTAGTGCTTTTTAAGTGCAGGATTTGCGGTGTATTACTGCATTTTATTTGAGATGTTTTTGTTGGTAGTACGGAGGATTTATTTAGCATAGCAGAATAATAATTTTTATTTATAAAAACTTGTATTTAAACTGAATGCTCTTCTAATTTGCAAAACCAAATAGCCACCATTTTGCGGTAGGAGGAGCGCATCGCGTGAACGGTTATGACCACTACAATTGAAATTTCAACTAAAATTCCCGGCCGTGCCGTCCCCTCAATGGGCGACTTACCTTAGTCGCGTGTCATATTTATAGTGAATACAAAGCTACACTGAACTCGTAGTGTCGCACATGGCTATGACCAGCATCACCGTGTGTGAACCGCCTTATCCAATTATCGTTTCCACGGTAGGTCCCGGAGGAATTATACGTGGAACTACCTTTACTCATCGGGACCACTAATTAATATACCAACAATAATAAAATACCCAGTTATTTAAATAAAGAAACTGGTAGATAATTTACTAAAACATTGGCAGCTTTGAATTTTATCACAAGCTAAATAGCCAAACACACAGATTATGACGTAACACGAGGGGTGATCGAGGGATGACACAGCAAAATCCATTATCACCCCTAACAAAAGAGCTAAAAAGTCGTTATTTCAATGTTAAAACCAATACGTGGGTTATATTCAATGGTTGCAAAACGTGAGAGGTTAAAGACCTCTGTAAAATCGTGAATTCATTAATTTTGGTGACGCTAAAAGAATATTTCAAGGTTAATAAACTAGTTATGGAATTATCGAGTTCTTAGGTTTTCGCGATTGTTACACATAGGAAATGAAACTATTTTTTCGGATTTAAATCGCGTATATTTGTTTTTTCTAATAAACCGCTACGCTTCGGGCCCTTTACAGGTCCCGAGGTCACGGTTGACTGAGGTGGTACAGTCTTCAATCAGTTATGTCTAATATTAATGCAAACCTTGTTTAACCTATTGTAACTGTAGTGAAAAAATATTTTTTCACTACAGTTACAATACTTATTAATTAAATATCTTATTTTTAATTTTACAAAGAAGACATTCCAATTTACGCTAGGTACATTAAGTTTTACAAATTATTTTATTGTATGAATTTTTATTAAGTTCATTTTGTTATTTATTAATAATAGAAATTAGATTAAACTAAAACATATTAATTAGTACTGCAGTCTTATGTCTGTTTGGGATTTTTCATCAGAGAAAATACTGGATCCCAAACTGGTGGTACGGAGAAACTATTTTCCCTGTTGAAATTAGGATGTTTTTTAATTTCAATGGCCTCTCGTAGCATCCTGGGTAGATAACGGACTTCTTTTGCGAGGACCTGGGGTTTGTCAAACTTCATTGAATGTGTAGGTTTATCCATGACATGCTCGCAGACTGCAGACTTGTTTACGCGACGGTGTTTGATATAAGCTATATGTTCTTTGACGCGGGTACAAATACTTCGCTTCGTTTGTCCAAAATAAGAGAGACCACACTCATAGTCAAGCTTTTAAACTCCTGCATCCTGTAAGGGGATGTTACATTTCACGGGTCTCAGGAACTAGGAAATCTTCCTCAGGGGCTTGAAATAGGTTTTGATAGATGCACGCCTGACAGTAATCATCTGGCAAGGGAACTTCAGCATATAAAGCAAGACCTACATCCGAATAAGTTGAAGATTCCACGCCAATGCCGCAGGCCCCGTGTGAAACCACCAACAGTCGAGCGAAGACCTGCCATTTTACCTTACGTGAGAGGTGTTACAGACAAGATCGGAAGACTTCTCAGGCGTACATTTATCAAGACCTATTTCAAGCCCATGAGGAAGATTTCTCAGTTCCTGAGACCCGTGAAATGTAACATCCCCTTACAGGATGCAGGAGTTTACAAGCTTGACTGTGAGTGCAGTCTCTCTTATATCGGACATTCGAAGCGAAGTATGTGTACCCACGTCAAAGAACATATAGCTCATGTCAAACAGCGTCGCGTAAACAAGTCTGCAGTCTGCGAGCATGTCATGGATAAACCTACACATTCAATGAAGTTTGACAAACGCCAGGTCCTTGCAAAAGAAGTCCGTTATCTGCCCAGGATGCTGCGAGAGGCCATTGAAATTAAAAAACATCCTAATTTCAACAGGGAAGATGGTTTCTCCGTACCACCCAGGATCCAGTGTTTCCTCTGATGAAAATCCCAAACAGACATAAGACTGCAGTACTAATTAATATGTTTTAGTTTATTCTAATTTCTATTATAATTTAATAATAAATTGAACTTAATTAAAATTCATTCAATAAAATAATTTATAAATCTTAATGTAGCGTAAATTGGAATGTTTTCTTTGTAAAATTAAAAATATGGTATTTAATTAATAACTATTGTAACTATAGTAAAAAAATAGGGTGATTAGCATTAATATTAGACATAACTGGTTGAAGACTGTACCACCTCAGTAAATGACCGTGACCTCGGGACCTGTAAAGGGCCCGAAACGTAGCGGTTTGTTATACAAATATACGCAATTTAAATCCGGAAAAATAGTTTCATTTCCTGATTATGGAATTGTATCAAAAGAGCTTTGATTGCCCTTCAATATTGAAAAAAAACTACACCAAGACTTTTTCTGGCCGTTTCCTCATGCTTCTACTGGGTGCTCCTATTGGTAGGAGCACGAGGACTAATACTTCCTTATGCTCCTATCGTGACGTTATATAATAAGTACACTGAACGAGAATAACAAAATATCAAAACAAAATTATATTTTTTGCTTATAGAACTGATAACCTGAGTGTAACAATATTGTTCCACATTTCCTTTTTATAAATGTAGGCTTTTCCATATTATCACACATTTTAAATTTATTTATCAAACATAAAATTCAATTCCATCTTCAGAAAAATCACAACCATGTGTAAATGACAAGTAAAATGACTGAGGATTTGCACTATCCTAATGAGATATTTAGACCTTTGCCACACTAATTTATTATTTACAAATCATCATAAAGCACGAAATTCTAATACGAACAAGAAAATAACTTTGTTATTTCAAGATTTTAACGTCCGTTTCTGCAAATGAGGACGCTCTCCCCTTCCACAGACTGTCGACGACCTAAATGATAATTTGTACATTGAGCGGGAGCACTGGGATAGGCTGTGTACTATAACATGTTGGTACAATGGTTTGTACGTTGTAGCGATCAGGTCAAGGCTTTCAAGGCATATTACCAGTACTTCTTCACGTATGCTGCGTGAGTTTGGCGCACTGCGCGTCCAATAAATAACGCGTATAGGGTGCTATTAGGTTGCCGCGCTTCCGTAGTGCCTTTAATAATATGTTTCTTGAGGCATGTAAAGATTGTTTTTTTACTATAAAAGAGTATCTACTAAAGAGTTGCCCTAACTCCTGGATCGGCTATATACGAAGCAGCCCGAATGGCATCCGTGAACAAATTGAACTCTGCGATGAATGAAGCATTCGGTTTCAAGCAGCTGTGCCTCGTGCCATTCTACCGGTAAGTCCACCTATACAGTTGTGTATATTTAAAATATACCCAACTGTTATTAACATTAGTTTAAGTTACATTGTTATTAAAACTGGGACAAGGAGTCGGAAATACTTGGTTATTATTATAAGATTTCAGATTATTTACGTTTTTCAAGAGGCAGAAGTACAATTACAACACAATTTTCTTTTTTTTTTATAATGACAAAGACAGGATGAACAAGTCGGGCGCCTGGTGTTATGCGACACGCCTGTCCGTAGTAGTTGCAATGTCACTCAGAGCTTTAAATCGCAAAGAGACAAAAGTTGACAAGTCCCATGCGCCTGTAATTTCCCAGTAAAAACCCTTCTCGTCAAAACCGAAACACAGCATTGCTAACATTACTGCTTGGCAGCAGAAATAGGTAAGGTGTCAGTATTTCCCTGGACGAACTCTTTCACAAGGAGCTCTACTGATACATATATATATATATATATATATATATATATATATATATATATATATACGTTTAAAGCGACTCTACATAAAAGTCATAAATAATAATAATAATAATTTATTTAATTTAAGCCTTTTACAAGTAATGGTGTATTATAACTAAATAAGAGCTAGTTTACCATGTTTGGCTTGTTAGTAATTGACTCAAGGTTATCTGTCCCCTGACTTTCAAGCTAGGCTAACCTGTGTTATGAAAGACAGTGGTTCGGTTATTTAACAAGTTTACAAGCATATTTATGGTGCAGTATAGAGAATATTACAGAGAGAAAAAGAAAACAAACAAAAGACTTAAGGTTAATGATTAAAGTTATACATAATGGATGTAATAAGGTGAATGTGAGAGAGTAAAAATGCGTATGTACATGCGTTGGGAGTGTGTGTGTGTGTGCGTGCGTGCGTGTGTGTGTGTGTGTGTGTGTGTGTGTGTGTGTGTGTGTGTGTGTGTGTTTGTGTGTGTGCATGCGTGTTTGTGTGAGCGTTTGTGCGTTTCTTCGTGAGTGATAATGACATTTGGAGCGAACAAGAGTGTTACCTATCTAGAGTTTTAATTGGATACGATTGACGTAAAACGAGCTATACCAATATTTGTTCTGTTTCATCATATTCAAGTGCTAATAGTCAAGTACTTATTTTATTTTTACACTCAAATTTATTGACTCTATGAAATTGTAGAGTATTATTTAGTTTGTTGTAAAGTCTAGCACTCAATGAAGGAAACTGTCTCTTGGCAAAGGTAGTACGGCAGTGTACTGCAGGACAGACTGGTCTAAGTCGTCTGGTGGGTGGGAAATCAGCTCTCAATGGGAGAGACGAATGTTGACGTAAACAGGATCGAAGGATAAATGTCTTTCTTACAGTGAGTACATTAGCGTCCACATAAAGTTGTGAGGTGGGATATCTGTACGGTTTCCTGAGCATCACCTTGAGCACCGCCCTTTGCGCTCGCTCTAAATTTATAAATGACGTTTTATAGGTACCTCCCCAAATTGGAATACAGTAAGATAGGAGAGGAGTACATAGAGCCGATACAGTATCTAAAATTTTTCGGTCCGCAGAATTACGTAATTTTTTAAAAACGAAGATAAGCCTACGTATTCTTCCGGCTACAGATTGCACTTGATCATACCAATTGAAGCTCTCATCTAAAAAGACACCCAGATACTTAATGCAATTGGTTCTAGTCAGGGAGGGGCAGTTACAAACAGACGACTCGCTGGTGCAGGTATGAGCACGGATTTCAATAGAGCCTTCAGCGGGATGGGCAGCGCGTCTTGTAGCCAGCGTAATAAATTTCTCTACGTTCAGTGTAAGTAGGTTATTATTAAGCCATTCCATAACCAACCTGAATGCAGATTCTGCAGAAGCAACCGTGTCGGCCCAGCCACTCCCAGAGACGATTAATGCCGTATCATCAGCGTAAGCAAAGATACGACATTGTGGAATAGTCATACTGCACAATTCGTTTAGGTAAACCTGGAACAACGTAGGGTCGAGAATACTCCCTTGCGGCACTCCGTACTCTATAGTTTCTTGCTGGCTTATGTAGGTGCCGATTTTAGTACATTGAGTTCGATTTGACAAATAATCGGCAAATATGTTGTGAACTTTCCCCCTAACACCCACAGCTTCTAGTTTATTTAGTAGTAGTGGGACAGAGACGGTGTCAAACGCCTTTGAGAGGTCCAAGAAAATGCCAAGGCATTTTTGCTTTTCATCTATTTCCTTGACAGCATGTTCTACTAGAGAACCTATGGCATCCTCGGTGCATCGACCCCTTCTAAAGCCAAATTGGTTATTGGAGATGATGTTGTTGGTCTCTAGGAAGCTAACCAGACTACGGTTCAAAATTTTCTCTAGAATTTTAGAAAGGGCTGGTAAGACCGAGATAGGTCTGAAATTATCGACATTGTCTCTGTCTCCACTTTTATATATAGGGTGTACTATAGCTTTTTTAAGGGCGTTAGGAAATGCGCCTGTAGTTATTGCGAGATTGCAAATATATGTTATTATCGGCGTTAAAGTAGGGCAAGAAGATTTTAAAAGTTTGGTAGGTATCCCGTCCCAGCCGACCGCACAGTTACGGAAACTTCTAATTATATCTCTAACCTCATCCTCCGTCACCTCCAGCAAGACCATTGAGTTCAAAGGCGATATAAATGACATGATGGTGATCATTCACCAACAATACGATATAAATATGAACTTCCGTTGGAAATTGAACATTTTTTTCGGATCTGAATTGCATACATTTGTTGTTTCCAAACCATAAACCAACATTTTAGTTTAGCTCTAAGCTGTAACTTTTCTTGGAAAAGGATAAAAGCGATAGATATTTTTTTTAGGAAATATGATCTTGTTTACACTTATCGCCGCCTGCTCGAGGTCGATGACATAATGGAATTCCATTCGGAGATATTTTTCTTCAATAAATTATCTAATAGCAGTGCGTTGTTTTCTCTTTGTTCGTTAATATCTTTTAAATTTTGAAAGGGGTCCATAACTAAACCATTTTAAAAACAAGTCAAAAAGCCTCGAGAGTGGCTAAACGCTAACCGCGAAAAGCTTGGCCTGCTAGAGAAATAAAAAAACCAAATTACGACTACTAACTAATTAACTTACCTAAAATATTTACAGAGAACTATCATGTTTGGGCTCCTTAAATTGGTTTCAACGAGCCGATATGGTAACTTTATTGACTATCCAATAGGTGTACACTGCTTTGTATTTTCAAATTTTGGTTCAAGTTATTTATTTAATTTGTTTTTCTTATTTCTCCAGCAGGCCAAGCTTTTCGCGGTTTGCGTTTAGCCACTCTCGAGGCTTTTGACTTGTTTTTAAAACGGGGAACCTTGGAGCAGGTCTTCTTAACCTTGGTCTAGTCATGGACCCCTTTCAAAATTTCAAAGAGCATACAGACTTTTTCTGAAAAGATGGAAAAAAGGCTCTCGGGTTGCATTAACGTATATCCCGCGTGCTCCAATAATGAATAGTCTTCAAAGCCTCACATTTTACACCAATTTTTATATTAATGCATTATATTATGTAGGCTCGCCATGTACCCCCAGCGTTCACTACGCGAATCCCTTAGGGGTCTATGGACCACAGGTTGAGAAACCCTGTCTTAGAGGGTAAAAAAGTATTAGGGCGCGTTCCCATTATGTCCTAACTTTTTATTTATCTATCTGTTCCCATATCACAATTACTCGCCGTGACTATGTCGTAGACGTTTATTTCATCGTCGAACGAATGTCGTGTCTAGCTGTTCCCTCTAGATCATGGCAACATTTTATCGGTGCACGTGCAGACAATGATAAATAAAAATATACGACAGTAGTAGCTACGATTATCTGTCGAAACGTCAAAAAACTCGTAAACGACAGTTAATCGTGTTGAAACATAGATTTAGTATTTAGTATACTAAGGTAAAACTGCATTGAATATACATGCCACGACACTTTAAACTGCACGACTATCTGTCATCACGACATAATGGGAACGCGCCCTAAGGGGGAAACTTATAATATCATAATAAGGAAATGTCTTTCAGACATTATAATATAAGATCAAGGAATATTAAATCTTCAGATGAAACTTTTGTTGCTCCCAAAATAAAACACAAATCAATCTCCTTGGAGTGTTACTACTTGATTATTATGACGTCCTTGAATGTCACAAGGATAGAAATTTGGGAATTTTGCGGAAGATCCTACAACAGTACTTGCTTTTACAAGTGTAGACTTATAAGATTAGCAGAAAGAACTTTTAACGTGGAATTGTGAAATATTCTTTTATTTTATTACTGCAAAACTGTATGTGGTGAAATGACGAATTTACTGACGCCAGCTTGGGCCTGTGCCATCGGGAGGATCGTCGTCTTCGGAGGTCGCGGTGCCCTAGGCTCAGCCTGTGTAGAGCACTTTAAAGATTTAAATTATTGGGTCGCAAGTGTAGACATGATACAAAACAATAATGCAAACTTCTGCATCAATGTGCCTAGAGACTATTCGTGGATAAAGCAGGAGGAATATGTTATTGGTGAATTAGATCATGCTTTAAATGGAGAAAAAGTAAGAAAATCATTTAGTTTTTAGGTTTTCGTGATAGTTACACGGTGGAAATGAAAACATTTTAACCGTCTTCAAATAAGGAGGAGGTTTTCAATTCGATTTTTTTGTATGTTTACGATTACTCCGGCTTTTGTTAACCGAGTTTGATGATACTTTTTTTATTGGAAAGAAGGTACCCCAGTATTGATCCCATTTAAATTTGAGGAAAATATTCTACTTCTAAAGGTGACAACGTGAGCGCAATGACGCGTTCCAGTGTGGAATATGTTGAGAGTCCGTTGGACTGATATTCGCACAAACGACTCAATTTTGCGGGACTTAACGTCTAGACCAGACTGTCTACCTTATGTCTACGTAAGATACTTAATTTTTTTGGTCAAATTGTGAGGAAAGAAGGATACAACCTCGAACAACTAATGATCACCGGACGGATCGACGGTAAACGTCTCAGGGGTCGCTGTCCCATAAGATGGTCCGACCAAGTTTGTGCGGCTTTCGGCATGGGTCTCCATGATGTGCTCCACTATGCCAAAGACCGCCACAGATGGCACAGCTTTGTCAACGGAGCTTGTTTCCGCGAGGGAGTCACGACCCTCAGTAATGAGGTATACGACGCTAGGAGGAAGAAAAGTGGCAAACTAGATGTCTAAACTAGAATCCGGTTTCGCGCACTTTCCGGTAACTGTTTTCACTAAAACTTGGCAAATAGATGATAATAAGAACTTTTGAGGTTGGTTTTTTTTAAATAAAAAAGTTCTAATTTCGGATCTAAATCGCGTCTATTTGTTTTTCAAACAAAGCAACGTTTCAGGTCCATTTAAGGTCTCATAGTCACGGCTGACTGAGATTATGGTAAAGTCATCAATAAGTAAGTATTTTTAACGCTGGCACTGTTATAACCCAACCTAATACGGTCATTTTGCAAGGGTTGATACATTTTATTGCCGTATTTTTCCGTAATGCAAATGAGCAAGTTATATATTTTGAGTAAAACTGAAATCGACTCAGACATTGGCACTTGTAAAGAGCGATGCGTCGGTCCGGGAATCGGGAAGTCAGTCAGTTATCGATTAAGTGTAATTTTCACCAATAAATCAAGTGTTGGGAAAATCAGTTTTTTTTAAAGACAAATTTGAACGGCACGTAATTGTTCTTAAGATGTACGTATTTTTTAATCTAGATAAATAATAAATAAATAACCCACACAATGGATAAACCTTGAGTCGCAGATGCCATGGACACACACAAACACGCACACATAGAAAACCACAAATTACACCCAAACTCACGACTGAAATTAATGTAGGTCTTACAAATATTTTACCCAGCTCGGCGGCTCTGGAATCGAACCCGAGACCTCTGCATGGCAGACCAGCACGTCACGGCCACGGATGCGTCATGTCATTCAACAGGTAAAAAAAATAGTTCCATTTCCGAGTAAGAAAAATATTCAATACAAGTATTTTCTGTCTACATTTTCGCGGGACTTGCGGTAATGCGGTGCCCCTATAATAAGTGTGATTTGTATACCACCTACCAATAGTATACTTTGTTTTGTATCACGCGAATATCACGTGTATTTAAGTAGATATTGTATTTCTATGATTTCTCCAATTAACTGTCGGTGTGCCTTTAGGTTCTTTATGAATAATTTCGTCGCCTTACTTTCTCAAACTCTTATCTTAAAGCGCAAAGTTACTGAAATGGAAAAAATGGATTGTGTATACAAATATTGCAGGATGATTTCACATCACATTTCCTTCATATTCACACACTGGCTTTTACCTATTCTTGAAGTAAAGCATCCAAATTAACACCCGTGAAATCAAATTTAAAATAAATACAAAGTTTTTCCATCTCCTGAATAATGACTCTTCAGGAGATACGAGTTTGAAAAAGTAAGGCATCGATTTATCATTTTATATAAATTTATCATATTTAAACTGCCTCCGTGGGCGAACGGTTACCATACCGGACTGCCACGCAGAGGTTCCAGGTTCGATTCCCGGGCGGGGAGACATATTTGTATGGCCTACATTTATTTCTCTCGTGAGTTTGGGTGTAATTTATGGTTGTCTATGTGTGTGTCCGTGGCACCTGCGACACAGGGTTTCCCTAGTGCGGGGGCTATGTTGAGTGTGTGCGTTATTTATATTTATTATTATTTATTTATATACTAGTTGTATGTTGAAATTTAAAATGTATGAACAGAGTCAAGAAATTCATATTTAAATTCAACCCTATTAAATGCCTCTAACGAAAGGTCTTACTTGAAAACGGTCCACAGTCCAATGTATCAAGCTTGACGTGTGATTAACTGAACAGGGACTTTTGTAAACTTTCTCTGACATTTATGAAAAATGTTTTCCTTCACGTTATATCCGGTGACACAGTGTACACATATTTGAAAATGATAAACTTAAATTAAAATTTGGAAAACCCTCGGTATTAAATTGTGGCAATTTTTCCGGAAAATTTCTCTAAAAATTGGAAAAATATAATTTGGAAAGCTCGTATTATGTTCTGTTATTATTATTTTCTAGAGCAATTACGAGTTATTGTTTAGAATTATTAAACTTTATTCAATAAAAAACGTATCTTTAGAATTTTACATAGACAAGAATGACAACAAGTGAGTTGACAGATGTTATGGCGGCAAACAAATTAAAAAAAATATTTGGCAAAGGTTTTATAATAACCGTAACATGTTCTTCGTTTAGAAATATCTTTTGGAGTTTTATTTAGAGTGTATTATAAAATAAACTTGTATAGCTACAGCCCTCATAAAGAAAAACAGAATTTATTATAATCTCAGTTTAAAAAACCGACCTCAAAAATTCGTGGAATTAAATCTATTTGCCAAGTTTTATGAAATCGTGTTCTCGAAACCGGATTCGTTCCCTAGTTTGTCACCCATAGAGATGGATTATTTTCTTCAAATTTAAATGGGACCACTACAGAGGTACCCTCTTTCCAACAAAAAAAGAATAACCAAAATCGGTTGAAAAGTTATCGCGTAACATTCGTATAAAAACAAATACATTCGAATTGAGAACCACCTCCTTTTTTGAAGTCGGTTAAATAATATGAAGTATTGAATCTCGAAAATTTGAAGTCCTGAATCTCGAAAATTTAGATTACGTCATACTAAATAAGAAGTATAAAATATAAAAGAGAATGCAAAACTTTTTAACAACATTTTAGGAATGTTCAATTAATAGTCATATTATGGAAGGTTACAAGGTTGTTGTTTGGCGCGAGTGCTTGTATTGAAACTTGAGCAAACGAAGGATTCTAGATTGAATCCTGAGCGTAGCGAGGGTTTCAAGACACGAGACGCAAAACAACTTTGCTGCCGAGCGAAATAGATGAAAGAAAAACAGTTGAACTAATCAGTGTTTCTCGCTCATGTTTTGTTTCTTTTCAGTTTATTACAGTACAATTTAATCCAAGGAATTGAAATTGAAGTTATTAAAATGAAAATTTGAAAAAAATAAGTTTAGTTGCGGTCTGAATTTACACCACATACATTTCCTTCTTCTTTGTATTATAATTTTATGTGGTTAACGAAATTATTTTAGTTCTTAGACAAATTAAAATAATTCAATAAAACAAAATTATACTTGTCAATAAATGATAAGAACAAATTATACCAACGGATTAATAATATTTATATATTAACTACTTATGACGAATCGCGTTTCGGAACGCATCACTATTTTTTTTTACTAGTCAATCATTAGTCAATATAAAAAGTTTATCTTCAGATGCGTTCTGAATTTGCATTTCATCAATTTTTATTCTTGCTTGTACTTATAATTTTGTGCGATTATTGAAATTATTTTAGTTCTTCGACGAATTAAACTAATCTAATAAACAAACTTAGTTATCGTGGTCAATTTAATATCAATCATAATAAGAATAAAATGGCATAAATTTTACGGATCTAAATTACATAAATAATATAAGAGCAACAACCTTGACAAGAACGTAATTGCTGCCATCTGTTGGCCTTTTCGAATATTATTATAATCGCATCGCGAGTTTACTTGGTGCCATCTATTGATCAACGTTAAGAATCAAAACAAGCGTTCGAAAGGAGTGTGGCATTTCTTTGTATGAGATTGGGTATCTGTACTAGTGTAGTATTATATTATCTGTAGTAATATCATCTGATTTTCATTATATACTAAATTTAAAATCTATATGACTAGTGGTAATATACACTAAATGATTATCACTAGTAACAGGTTTCTTACCACGGTATAACTTCTTTTTTATTGCGCTGTAGCGCAAGAGGGTAGACAGATATGTCTGCCCATAAAGCTGTCATCTGCCGCCGTCCAGTCAACCCGTGACCATGGAGCGTGCAACCGTTCCGAAATATCGGGAAAATAAAAAGAAGTTATACCGTGGTAAGAAACCTGTTACTAGTGATAATCATTTAGTGAATAACCACGCAAGTCTTAAAAAGGTAATATACACATTCATTTTCTGACTCAAACCCCTACACAAAACAGGATAAAGAGCTGACGATGTTTAAACAGCCGAACATATGTTCATCAAACGTAACTAAGAACCAGGGTTGAACCAGGGTAGAAATTTGAACACCGTCGTAAAGTTGCCTGCTTATCGGTATTTTACAGGGTATATCACGGAGGGTGTGCGGTGGAATTACACGATTTAATTCCGTGTTCCCCTTTCCATCACTGGGGGACTAGGCGTAGACTTGGGTTCCACCCCTATGTTGTGGATATTCCAAAGATTCGCACTAAGCGTTACGCTTCCACATTTATATGGCGAACGGCTATGGAGTGGAATTCCCTGCCTGTAGACTTGTTCCTACTTTATGTCTTGGTTCTTTTCAAGGCGACAGTGAATAGGCATTATTTAGGTGTGCATGTTCCATCGTCGACCTAATCGTCACTTTCCATCGCGTGAGATGGAGGTCTTATGTGCGCACTTATATTTCATAAATTAAAAACAGTAGGTATATCTCCGCTCTTTATGCGTCAGAGGTTAATCGCGTAAGGTGTCTATCGGTAAACTGCCTACGTGGTCGAGCGGTTACCATGCTGGACTACCACGCAGGTTCGATTCGCGGGCCGAGAGAAATATTTGTATGGCCTACATTTATTTCTCTCGTGAGTTTGGGTGTAATTTGTGGTTGTCTATGTGTGTGTCCATGGCACCCGCAACACATGGTTCCCCTAGTGCGGGCTATGTTGAGTGTGAGCGTTATTATTCATTATTATTATAGATATTATAGCATAATGATAATGCATTCAATCAAATTTCCAGCTTAACGCAGTGCTTTGCGTCGCAGGCGGCTGGGGGGTCGGCAACGCAGCAAAAGATTTGTCTAAGCAAGCCGAAATTACTTGGAAGCAATCTGTATGGCCTTCAACTATCGCTGCTTCTGTATCCAGCAAATTCCTCCAACCAGGAGGACTACTGACCTTACCAGGAGCTAAATCAGCGCTCACAAGCGGCCCTATGATGATTGGATATGACATGTCAAAAGCTGCAGTCCACGCACTGACTCGATCTTTAGGTTCCAAGAATGCAGGCATGCCAGAAAATAGTGTCACTGTCGCAATTCTGCCAAAAATATTAGATACTAAGTTCAATAGGAAATGGATGACAAAATGTGACACTACTACATTTACGCCGTTGGTGGATGTTGTCGAGTTGTTTGAGAAATGGATTAATGGAGAACAGAGACCGCCTACTGGTAGCCTAGTGGAAATAATCACAAAAAATAACATAACAGAAACTAGGCTGGTAATCAAAAACAAATGCGAATACAAGCCTCTTCACGACGAGTTATGGAGGAGTCATTAGTTTATTCAATTACATTAATTTATTTGACGATAATTTTTTTTATGAAATTGATGTTCAATTATATTTTGTGAAATTACTCCACTAGTTTGTTATAATTATTAATGTAAAAATCGCACACTTAACACTGACGAAATACTTTCAGAGATTTTTCATAGATGGCGCTACGGCTAAAAAGTCGTTGAAAACCAAATACAAAGATCCGACAACAAGCACATAGAAAAATTCGTGAGGTCCGCTGGTTCGTTTCGTGGCTCAGTTGGCATAGCGGTTTGCTAAAAGTCGGTTCGAATCCGGCCGGATCGAAGAATTTTTTTCTAAGTTCAATCTTTGTATTAATAATTATTTTACGATATTAAATACTATATTATTCCAATAGTTATTCAACGTCAAATTTTCACTCCGTCACAGAAGAAGAATGGCTAGTCTTTTTTACAAGCTTATCCTCGGGTCCATAATTTAACTTGTCAGGATTTACATAACTTTAATGTGCTCGTAAGGGATTCGAGCTTTTAAGATGTCGTTAGCTTTCCTTTGCTTACACTTGGATTTATATTCATACTCTTTATTGTTATTAATTCGTTGCGTTGTACGATAGAGTGTAATATACATAGCATGATATGGTCAGTATATGTTTCAATGTTACCGTTTAAAACATTATTTTGTACACATAATATGTGCCTATTCTAATTATCTCAAGCTTAACAAATAATTTGTTATATATATTTTATTGCATATTTGTAAAAGAACATTCTCAGTTTTATACAAAGTTAAAAGAAGTCAAATTTCACGCTTTGAGACACTATTTAAAAATAATTTAGATTTACGATATTTAATCAAAATTAAAATAACACAGCAATAGCCTAAATTCAATGGCAATATAAAATTATAATAAAC
>NW_020653853.1:5000290-5002987 GCF_003589595.1 Hyposmocoma kahamanoa
TTTAATTTATACATTTAATTTTAGACGAAATGACGCGCCGTGGTGATAATTGTACATCGTTTACATTTACGTAGAGATCAGGTTTTATATTTTATTGATATTGGTCAATAAAATATTATATTAATATAAATTGATACATTATATTAATATAACTGCTATTATTATATTATAGGTCATATTATAACAAGGCAGAAATTTCCTATCGAACCACAGCAGTGTATCCTTTTTTACAGCTTCTGAAAATTAGCGAATTACGTCTTGTAAAAAGTCATGTAATCGAAAATTGTTGTTCATAACGTAGTATAATATAGTCCTGATGTAGTTAGTATTTGCAGAAAACCCAGCATAATTAAACAGATTGCAATGTTGTAATAACTTTCCTTCCAAAATTGTTTTGTGATAAAGAAAACACATAATAGCTTATAAGTGCTTCCTTTTTCGCAAATTTGGCATTCGCTTTCATTAATCTACATAGAGCATATCTCCTTATATTGTAAATAGGTAAAGGTAAAACAAAGTTCAATGTTCTGACCTTCCTTTGTGTATGTAAATAATTGGAAATCACGTCGTCTCATGAAAATTTCATATTTTATGCGAAAACAACCTGTTTGTTGATATCTTTTCCTTATACTTCGTGAAGCCGACGGAAAATCTTAAACGGAATTGGGTTTTAGATTAGATTTATCGAAATATTGGTAAATATGTGAATTTTCCATGTATATTTCAAGTACCTAAATGTTAGATAAGCGTAATGCAAAGATACATGCCTAATTTATGATTTTTCATTTCTATTTCGTTTGTAAATTTACATAGAGTCAACATAATACAATAAGGTTTTTTTTATAATATCAAGAGACGACAAGTCATGTACCCCCGCTGGTGTTAAGTAACACGCCTGTCCATAACAATTGCAGTGCCACTCATAGCTTTAAATAGCAAAGAGCTCGCACCGGAATGCGATGCCCCTCGCATTGCATTCTACTCATCACCCTGAGACATACGTTGAAATTTCACCTGCACCCTTACCATTCAAAACAGAATCTCGGCAATGCTCACTTTACTAATTGGCTGCAGAAATAGGTAAACAAGCAGAACTGGACGTACTCTTTCACAAGGAGCTCTACAGCTACTAAAATATAATACGATAGACATAAAATATAATATAGATGATTGTGTGCCGTATTATCGAAACATAAACTTTCGATTCCATATCATTATTGTTATCATCTAATGTGAAAATGCAGTGTTTTATGACACCCAATTTTGTGATAATAATATATGAATGAGTTGATTGGCTAATAATTTTGTAAACCCTTCGAAACCGGAACGCAGCAGTAATGCTAATATTACTGCTTGGCGGCAGAAATAGGCAAGGTGGCCGTACTCCCCTTGACTAGTAGAGTTCCTTGTAAAAGAGTTCTCTTTTACAAGGACTACTTACTTACTATACCTACTTACTATGCTTACTGCTTATTTACTTACTATACTACATTCTTAAACAGCAATATAAATGTGACATCAAATTATAGCTATACACGGCATTCTATAAAAATACTGTAGAGAAGAAATAAAAAGTAATAAACTATCAAATCGAGTTCTTAGGTTTTCGCGATTGTTACACATAGGAAATGAAAATATTTTTCCGGATTTAAATCGACCGTGACCATGGGACCTGTAAAGGGCCAGAAACGTGGTTTGTTTAAAAAAACAAATATACGCGATTTAAATCCGGAAAAATAGTTTAATTTCCTATTAAAGCAAGTTAAAAGGAGTTTTAAAAAAGTAATGTTATTAACAAATAAAGAGCTTTTTTTATGATACCAAGTGACTGGATGAAGAAGTCATATGCGCCTAATGGTAGTAATTGCAGTGCTACTCAGAGCCTTGAGACATAGTTGACAAGTCCCATGTGCCTATAATTCCATCTGCAGCACTCTTACTCTTCAAAACCCGAACACAGTAATGCTCACAATACTGCATGGTGACAGAATTAGATAAGGAGACAGACTACGTTCCTGGATGAACTCGACTACTACTATACTAAACTACTACAATTCATTGAGAAACAGTCTTGATTTAAAAGTTATAATATTACCTTTTTTTTTTAATTGCCTCAGTGGCCGAACGGTTACCACGCCGGACTGCCACGCAGAGATTCTCAGACCGGGAGAAATATTTGTGTAGCCTGCATTTATTTCTCTCGTGAGTTTGGATATAATTTTTTGTAGCAGTAGAGCTCCTTGTGAAAGTGTTTGTCCAGGGTAGTACTGCCACCTTACCTATTTCTGCCGCCAAGCAATAATGTCATTGTCAATGTCAATAATGTGTTCCGATTTTGAAGGGTAAGGGTGCTGGTGAAATTACAGGCACATGGAACTTGTCAACTTATGTCTCAGGGTGACGGGCGTATTGGCAGTGCCCCTCAGATCTTTGCAATTTAAAGCTCTTAGTGGCACTGTATTTGTCATGAACAGGCGTGTAGCTCACCACCAGGCTCAACACTTGTTCGTCCCGACACTTTATCTTATAAAAAAAAAATGTGGTTATCTATTTGTGTGTCCATGGCACCCGCGATAGAGGGTTTCCCTAATGCGGGGCTATGAGATACACTCATAGTATTATTATTTTTATTAAATATGTGTAGGCCTCCCCCAATAAGGAGCATTCCTATGAATTATAATAAATTTGGCCCGTGAT
>NW_020653853.1:5042987-5075188 GCF_003589595.1 Hyposmocoma kahamanoa
ATTTCACGATACAGTACTCGAATATTAAATAATATTGCACGATGAAAAAATCGAATACTAACTAAATCGAATAAAAATTGCCACGGAAATTAGTTAGTGAACACTAGCTCGAGAATGACCGGTAAGAGTTTGGACCGCCAAAGCGATTCGCACAACATCTTTCGCTCTTATCACATGAACATAAAAAGAAACATATAGCTTTTTTGACTTACTTAATGCTATTCCGTGTCAATAAATGTTATGATTTTAATTTAAATTAACAAAAAATACATTTTCGATAACTGCACGACGAAGAAGGTTCACAACACTCGGAAAACTTCCCCAACCCCAAAGTGGGCGGGCTTTGGCCTAGCGTGGCGGACTATGGCCTAAAACCGTCACCTGAGAGGAGACCCGTGTCCAGCAGTTGAACCTTTAAATGGGTTAAGGACCGATTCATAGGCAAAGCGTTAACACGATAAACGCGTTTCATCTTAACACCCAACGTTCTATTACTGCAGATCCGTTTGTTGTTGTATCATTTTCTGTTAGAACACGAAACCGTCGAGAAGGGAGAGTTAAAATTAACTTTCCGTCATGTTATTTCTACAAAACTGTAATATAAAAACCAACACGCTGATGTAACAAACTAATCAACTACATCAATAAAAATATATACAAAAAGTTGGCTGAAATAGAGCAGTATCCGTGACGGGTTGGCTGCGTTCCACTTGGTCATTTAAAAAAATGTTTTAAATAATGTCACGTGTAGGTAGACAGATAATACTTCCTATATAGTAAGCCAGTTATAACGAAAATATGCATTATCAATGTTATTTACATAAAATATATAAAATGCCTTCGTGTATACGATTCTAGGAAGGTAACAAATAATAATTATAATTTATTCCTTAATGTGTTGTTGTGGTCTGCGTTGTGTACGGAATTGATTTTTATAGGTCAGTTGGAAATAGATCTAATTTATGTATAACAACAATATTGTTTAAATTTTTATTGAATTGGTATTCAATTATTTTTTGTGAAATTACTCCACTAGTTTGTTATAATTATTAATACAAAGATCGAACACTCAGAAAAAACACTCAGAAAAAATTCCTTCGATCCGGTCGGATTCGAACCGACGTCTTCTTGCATACCGTGCCAGACGCTATACCAACTAAGCCACGGAACGAACCAACGGACCTCACGAATTCTTCTTGGTTTCCTTATTTAAAAGTACATGTCCAAAATATAGCATTTTAATTGCTTTTAATATATTTTTTTAAATAAATCAATATTACTCTAGTTAGTGAGTTAATGAAAAATATGATATTATATACGATATAAATACATAATAGACATGTGTAATTATCAGAATTCTGATTCTATTAAAAGAATCATAGATAATAGATTCGCGTTAGAATTTTCGCTATGTTGCCGCTCTGATCACGTAACGTAATAGTGCAAGAAAGTAACCCTGTCACTTCACGCACACATTTGCGCGTGTGCAGTTAGCACCTTGCTGTATGTAGTAGTACTATGTAAATAATTTTCGACAGTTGTATGGAGTGTCCGAGGTGTGGTCTTACTTTGAAAGCATTGTATTGCATAGTGATTACAATAGATAGACTTGAAATGTAATTAATTTAATGACTGCGAAAGTTAGTAATTTTTAATAAATAATTCTATTTTATAATGAATGAAAGAATTAATTAAATGTGTGTATGGATAAGTTTCCGAGTTAACTTTGAATAAAACTGTTTTGAAGATTTTTTTTCTCTCAGAAACCTTGTAGATAAATACATTTATCTACGATAAACAGAAAGACCAAATACTCTAGGTGTCAAAAGTGACACATCACAGACAACAAAAAAAATGGCGCGGATTTTTATTTTATAGTTCCAGTTCCTTTATTTTTGAAATCCTGCAGTTAGAGGATGGAAAACTAAAAAGAAGTTTTCACACGAATTAATTTCTAGTTTTTTTTTAAGGCTTATACCTCGGTTGCAAAACCATTAGGCCAAGTCTTGTTTGAAGTAAAGTTCTTGATTTAAAATAGTTTATTTTAAAGTTTCTGGTGTGTCTTTTTGAGTTTCTTAATTATTTCTTATCTTTTTAAGCTGACGGTTCTATAGCCAATGCTTAATCAAACATGATTTATTTTTTTCCATCCTTTAAGAACATAATATATAATAATAATAAACAATACTGACAGGCTATCAAAGAAGTTCGCTGTGTTCAACGATTGAAAAATATATGTCCTTCAGTTCTTTCTTCTAATTGGTATCTCCAAGTGAACGGGGTACATTGTTGGCTATGACAAGTTGATTGAGTTTGACAGATTTTTACTGTTTTTCGCTGTCCAAAATAATTCGGTTCAAAGATACCCAAAAGTCAGGGTAACTTTGAACGTCCTCTAACGCGCAACATTTACAAAGAATGTTTTAATTCATTTATTAATCAGTGAAAGCTATATCTACCAATTCATTATATTATATATTTTTAACCGACTTCAAAAAAGGAGGAGGGTCTCAATTCGACTGCATTTTTTTATAGAATACCAAGTGACGGGACGAACAAGTCGTGTCCCAGGTGGTAAGCTACCGGCCTGTCCATAACAGTTGCGGTGCAGAGCTTTAAATCGCAAAGATCTGAGGGGCACTGCGCCTGTCACCCTCGGACATAAGTTGATAAGTCCCATGTGCCTGTAATTGCACCAGCACCCTTGCCCTTGGAAACTGGAACGCAGTAATGCCCACATTATTGCTTGGCGGTAGAAATAGTAAGTAAGTAAGTAAGGTGGGAGTACTTCCCTGGACGAACTCTTTCACAAGGAGCTCTACTGCTACTATTTTGAGCGTGTGTTATGAGATTACCCCGACATTTACGAACCGAGTTTGATGATCATTTTTTTGTTGGGAAGGGGATATCTCAGTAATGATCCCATTGGAACTTGAAGAAAATATTCCACCTCTATGGATGGTATATTAGGGGATGAATCTGGTTTATTGAATTCCACCCGCTTTCCATTGACTGACTTCATTGACTTACAAATAAATGGACGACGTGTCCAATACAAAAACCACGAAAAAAATGTCCCAAGTCGACCTATTTAAACGTAGTGACATGTAAAGGAATATGAAAACTCTAAAACGTTTAATTTAAATTGTAATGTCATCGCAGTACTGTCTAATTTTGCTTGCTTCGCTGTCAGTCGAACAAACGAAGACTAAAGCGTGGATGACGCTCTGTATACGATTTTAACGCCCTATAAGTTCGGACACTTTTTAGCGCGGACCCGACGTCCATATAATTGTAAGTCAATGACTGACTTCAATAAATTTGGCAAATATATGTAAAGAACACAGCGAAAGCGGATAAGCAAACTTTGAGATCGGGGTTTTTAATAAAAAAGCTATAATTATGATATCCCCAAAAACCTAAGTGTTCAAAGTTACCCAATTTGACTGTATTTATTGAAGATTCTCGCCTCTCCCAAGGCCTACAGAACAAATTATGAATATTTAATAGGAGAGGCGGTATTCCCAGGAAAAGGCACGATCGGCCGGGTTCAAAGACTCAGGGTCGCGAACGGGCGAACGATACGTACCGTATCGAGCAGCATCGCATTGTGCATTTATGTTGGAAGCGACACGTCCAGAATTCCGACTACCTCAAGTTAGCAAGTCAACCTGTTAGTGTTATTAAATGTAGGTACTCTGTCACAGTATGATTTCCAGCCGAAACAATGGCTCTAGTTTTCGGTTGAACTGGCGACTTAGCGTCTTAGTCAATAGGTTATTTTTATTTTTAATAGCAGTAGAGCTCCTTGTGAAAGAGTTGAAACTGAGTGAAACTGCCACCTTACCTATTTCTGCCGCCAAGCAGTAATGTGAGCATTACTGCGTTCCGGTTTGGAAGGGTTAAGGGTGCTGGTGAAATACAGGCACGTGGGACTTGTCAACTTATTTTGTCTCAGGGTGATGGGTGCAGTGGCAGTGCCCTTACTATCTTTGCGATTTAAAGCTCTGAGTGGCACTACAACTATTATGGACAGGTGTGTCGCTTACCATCAGGCGCACGACGTTTTCGTCTACCACTTGGTATTATAAAAAAAAAGATTAAGCGACATTTTGACATCAAAAGTGACATTTTATTTCTATTTAGCGACAAAGCAATAAGCCACTTTCTTGGCACCTATTTAATTAGGTTTCACCGTTTCGTGTTTAATATGCTTTTATCTTACGTCAAGGGCATTGGTCTTTTGTCTATGCTTTTACATAAAGTTCTTGTCAATAAAATGAACCTTATAATAAGTACCTACCATAAGATAAGAGTCGGAATACCCTTTGCATATGGAGTGGGAATACAGTTTCAGCGATAATTAGCGAATTTTAAAACTGTCCAGGGACATTTGCGTAAGTCTCATCAAATCAATATTTATTTAATCTTTATTCCTTTCTATGTTTATTGTCTCTAATTTAACTTTTGTAATAATAATATTTCTTATGTATTTATAATAAATGTTTATTTACATCACGTAATTCTCGCCTGATCCCTTTTTCACTCTTTCTCCACGTTCCTATTTCCTAATTTCGTTTCCAAATTTCTTTACTATGATAAAATAAGTTTTCCCGTTTTAAGAACAAGTTTAGTCAAAACACTTTGTAAGTGGCTTAAACTCTGATCGCGTGAAGCCAAGAAAGAAGAAAACAAAATATTTAAATTATAATTCGCATAACCAAACTTAAATTACGTGTTGCAAACTCTATTTGACCCCAACTCGTCCATTCGTTACCACCTCCAAGGTTACCTTGTTATTGTAAAGACGTGTTATAGTGAGAAATGCAGCGGAACTATCATTGTTTTTCTTTGTATGTTAACCATGAGCTGAGGAATGTAACGCTCATTTAGTTATATAATAGGTACTGAGTAAACATTGTGATTTGACAGCATTCTGCAAATATTTCAGATATATGTAATCTATTATATACTTGTGTAAGTAATGGACTTAAATGGCAAATACAACAATGGATATGCAATTATTATTAACATTGTTTTGTTTTATCTTTAACAGTGAAGAAAACCCTTCATAGATCGTGCACAGGCTACGACAAAGAGTCGTTGAAATTAAAAACAAAGATCTGTAACAAACGCGTAGGAAAATTCCTAATTTTTTTTCTATAATACCAAGTGACGGGACGAACAAGTCGTGCGCCTGGTGGTAAGCGACACGCCTATCCATAACAGTTGCTGTGCCATTCAGAACTTTAAATCGCAAACATGTTACGGGCACTGCCACGGCACCTGTCACCCTGAGACAATAAGTTGACAAGTGCCACGTGCCTGTATTTCACCAGCGCCCTTAACCCTTCCAAACCGGAACGCAGTAATGCTCACATTACTGCTTGGCGGCAGAAATAGGTAAGGTGGCAGTACTTCCTTCGACGAACTCTTTCACAAGGAGCTCTACTGCCACTATAAGGTCTGCTGACTTGATCTGTAGGTCAGTTGGTAGAGCGATTGTCCTGTTTTTCACAAACGCAGTTTTTCGATTTCCGAGCCGGAACTAATATTTATGTGGCCTACATTTATTTATCTCGTAAGTTTAGATGTAATTTGTGATTGTCTGTGTGTTTGTTCATGGCATCCACGACACAGGGTTTTTTATTAATATTAATAAATATAATATAAATAAATGTCATGGTAGTAAAACATCGTAATATTAATTGCAATCAGTATTATCTTTAATATTTTATCGTGAAAATTACAAAGAGTGCTGCGGATTTTTATATAGTTTGTTTTTACTGGTTTTTGTTGAAGCAAAACTTGTAACAGTCTCGGTTAAATGTATTATTAAAGTACTACGAAAGAAGCGCATTAAAATGCCAACTACAAACATGTGCTTACTATACTTTATACATTGACTTATGACTTTATACCACATTTTTGTCTTAATCATGAAACACTACACTGATTTTTTTTATGATAGGAACTGACGGGACGAAAGTATCACTGAGCAAAGAATCGCAAAGATCTAGATCAGATATTTGTTTAAATTTGTATTAAATTGATATTCAATTATTTTTATGTGAAATTACTAGTTTGTTATAATTATTAACACAAAGATCGAACACTCAGAAAAAAATTCACATAAAAATAGTTGAATACCAATTCAATAAAAATTTAAATACAATGAATAGCGACATCTCTAGCCGGAGCTAGTAGCTGTAAAGGTATCTAACTGTGTGACAAAAATCATAGATTTCTCATAGATGGCGCTACGGCTAAAAGGTCGTTGAAAAACCAAATACAAAGGCCGAATCCGGCCGGATCGAGAGATATTTGTTATTTTAAAGGCTAAACTATTTTTTATTAAATATTTTATTAAGCTCTAGTCGGTAAGATTTGACTATAATAATAGTATTTTTTTTGTCGAGGCACTAAAATGAGCCAAACGTGCCTGAGATGGTGGTGGTGGTTTATATTGGCTTTTAGTACTGGGGTGAAATCTTTACTTTTTATTTCGATTGCGAGAAAAAAGTCAATTAAGTACGAAAAACGATTTCGTCGCGTCACCTAAATGGTCCATACACAAACGCACTACCGCGGGAAAATAATAGGGCGCCACTGTCTATGCGGAAAAGGCACGGAACTAAAACCGAACGTAGATTTTTGATACAAACTAGAGCAAGTACGACAGTACCATTATTACATGTATCATTATTACAATATATTTTAATTTACTTCGTGTAACCTTTGTTTGTTGACATGTTTAATAGGTTACTCGAAGTAAATTAAAAAACTGCGTACTTTTTAATGTTTAAGGCTATAATGACGTACTTTTAGAGCATGAGAAGTGAAAATATTATGAATTGTGTATGTCTGAAAATAAATTATTGTTATTATAAATCAATAACTGCCTTTAACTGCCTCCGTGGCCGAACGGTTACCATGCCGGACTGCCACGCAGAGGTCCCAGGTTCGATTCCCGGGCCGGGAGAAATATTTGTATGACCTACATTTATTTCTCTCGTGAGTTTGGGTGTAATTTGTGGTTGTCTATGTGTGTGTCCATGGCACCCGCGACACAGGGTTTCCCTAGTGCGGGGCTATGTTGAGTGTGTGCGTTATTATTATTAATAACTGTGGTAAAAGTGAATTAAAATACTCAGTGTTCCTAAGAACCCTGGTCCTGACATGTCTATTTCTAATTATATAAGAAAAAATCTGAGGGCTACTGCCTCTGCACCTTAGACGATGGAATAGTCTAAGCTCTGCACCCGCCACCCTGAGACGTAAAGTTGCCAAATACCATACGTCTGTAGTTTCACCAGCGCCCCTACACTTCAAAATCGGAACAGTTATGCTTACATTACTGCTTGGCGGCACTTCTTTCAACGTACTCTTTCACAAAGCTGCTACTAGATCTTTAGGAATAACAAAGACCGACACACGTGCTTATGCGCGATTCTTACTTTCAAATCGTGTTGGTATAGAAATAATCGTGCGAGAAAACCTTCATGCGGTCGCCGACTGAAGTATGTCAGGTCAATGTCAAGGTTTTAATCACGCCAATGTCAAACATTCATCGTAGCTTTCGAGCAATAGTAAATGCGTACAGTCTGTTTCACCGCAATAAACAGGTTGTAAAGATAAGAAACGAGGTGTAGATGTGAAAATTTTTTTGGAGTCAGTCGATAATTTGTGTAGCAATAATTTTTTGTCAATGAGGCTATCAGCGCAAAAGTGGTGTAACCGACATTTAATTTTTATTTCTACAATATCACTGTAATATTATAATCATCGAGTATATAACCAGAAATAGAGACGAAATAAGGGCCATATATTCCTGGTAACACATTAGCGATACAGCTCTTATAAATATCAACTCCCGTTTGCACTGAAATATAGACAGGCCAACTACTGACCTGTGTGTACGTCTCCGTATATTCCATAAAATATTCTATATTTATTGTTGAATTTATGTGCGGAAAAGTAAGAAAATTGACCTGGATTTTTAGGAAATTGAGACATGTAGCTGGTAAAAAACTGATTAAACAAATATACATATCCCTGGCACAGTCGATAATGGGTTATTGTATTTCAATCTGGGGAGGTGCAACAAAATCAAAATTTTTGGAAATCGAAAGAAGTCAGCGCTGTTTACTTAAACTAATACATTTCAAACCTTTTAGATTCCCTACGGAGGAACTATATAATCTCAGCCAGGTCTTGACAGTAAGAAAACTGTATATCTTGTCAACAATTTTAAGATTGCACAAGTCTCTACCATTTTTCTCTGATGCAATGACAAGAAGGCGAAAAGACACAGTTGCTAATGTACAGGAAATTAGAACTACTTTTGCACAAAGACAGTACACTTCGCAATCAGCATTTATATATAACAAATTAAATAAACAATTAAATATCTTCGAATTAACTTCACGGAAATGTAAAGAAAATGTAGTATAATGGCTCGAAACAATCAATTATAATGACACAGAAGCTCTTCTGCAGCATATTTATTAGCTTATAGGCGACACGATTTATATATAAAAGCACGTTAGAACAATTAATAATTATTTCCATACACAGTTATCATACACTACAGCCGCACGCGCGCACACACACACACACACACACCACACATTCCCAAAACACACACACATACATTTAGGTTAAGGTAGGTAAATGTCAACTATTCTTAAGTTTTCTTGATTTTTGTTTGTGTACATAGTCTATAGCATAAGTATGCATGAGTTAAGGAAGAGCGGGACCTCCTGACACAGGTATTTAATGACTTAATAGGATGGTCCCTACCTTTGTTTGTATTAATGCCGACTGTACAATGAATAAACATTTTTGAATTTTGAATTTGAATTTGAATTGTAATAAATATAATATCTCTAACAATGCCGTGCTGTTTTATTCGGTGGTGTGGGAAAAACAGCAAAACATCTAATTACAAAACAAACGGAATCACATTTCATCGGTAAGTAAATATTAAATATGTAATTTTGCAATTTTCGTCCATTATCGCAAAGCTCAAGTTAACTAGTCGATTTGAAGTGAAACAGTTGGCAACAGTTGAAAACAGTCATAATTGACGACACCCGTCAATTGTTTCGAATTCGGGCTAGCCAATCGGAGCGCAGTTGTCACAGTAATGATGTGGCAGATTGTTTTCAAACAAATTAAATGACATTTCGTCTCTATTTCTGGTTTTAGACTCGATGATTATAATAATATATAATCATTACGTACTTTATACAGGGCGTCTCACGGCTATGCCGTACGGAGGGAAAGTACCTTAAATACCGTAGATAGAAAATTTTACTGAAAGACGACTTCATTTTGATTCTACAAGCAATTCGAACTGCCTGCAAAGATTTTTATGTAATTAAACTGTTTAAACCGGGAATCGAACCTACCAAATGTAAAAAAAACACCTGTAATTTTATTATACTGACCGAAAGCCTCAATCATACGGATTGTTCTTTTCTAAATAACATAGCGTTTTAAATAAAAGGAAGACCATGAAATTTAACGTTTATGTTAATCACCAATCCATTATACGTCTCAAAGCAAGGGGCTCTTGGAAGGAGAGAGTTTATGCCAATCCTTGTACCAGCACGGCAATCAAGCTATATAACCGTACGCTCCGCCTTCGATAGGGTTGATAGGTGGTTTATTCACTGTGACGCTTTTAAGAAGATAAGTGACTGTATTGAAAGGAACGTCTGGAGAGGGACGGATCGGCAGGTAAAAGGAATGCTGAACAACTGAACTGAATACCAGGATAGTCTAATGGTTTGGCCTACTGCCTCTCAAGCAAAGGATCGTGGGTTCGAATCCGGACTCGCACTTCTGAGTTTCTCGGAATTCATATGCGAAATTTTATTTGAAATTTATCATGAGCTTTTCGGTGAAGGAAAACATTGTGATTCACAACCCTCGGAAAACGTATCAAGTCCCCAACGCGCATTGGGCCAGCGTGGCGGACTATGGCCTAAGCCCTCGTCTGAAAGGAGATACGTGCCCAGCAGTGGGACGTATAAATGGGTTGACGAGGATGATGACGATGAACAGCTGAACTATAACTACACTGACCTTAAACGGCCCATTCACTACCTGGATGGCAGTCTGCTGCACAGGTAGGAGACTACTCACGCACGACCCACGTATGGAGTCTCGCAGGACTGAATAATTCATGCCCCCTTTTAGAGATGTGTTCCGTGCTCGTATGTTGTCCTTAACAGCGCTCTTCCGCAACTTCCAGCAGACATCCTAATAAAATGAGGCTTTTATTATCCCGCATTGCAGTCCACCTTACCGTCCGCCGCGTAATGCAGGATTATGAATGTAGTCGCAGCGTGCGAGGCATCCTGCAATCCTGCAATGCAATCGTGGGCCATAGTGTGTGAGCAGTCTCCTGCCTACGCGGTGGACTGCCATGCAGGTTACGAATGGGCCGTTTTAGGGATCTCCGACGATGATCACTTGATTTATCATCGAACAGTGTCTAAGTACAATATAATAAACACTAAAACACAAACGATATTTCACATGCGGCGAAATACGACTATGCAGAGTATGTTAAGTCTTTAAACATGGCGGTGAATCCGCAAATCTAGCGTCGATGAATGATCCAAGGCCGACACACGTTACCCAGGAGGGTTAGTTGCAAACTGTCCCAACTACGAACAATAGTTCAGTTGTTGCAGCAGGTAAAACGGATAGTAATATAAATGTTAAAACAAGAGGGTGGTGAACTTAACCAAAGCGCTGTCGACCTTGGCGGATTGAGAACTTATCATGTTTTTCAAGTTGTGAACACTCTTTGACAGGTAGGTTTCATTACAATGTCAGAACAACTTCACCGTTAGCGTGAGTTATAGCTCACATACTAAACATTCGCAAATGTACGTAACTTATAAATTAAATTCATTGGTACAAAAAGCCTTAACTAGAAAAGTTTCCATTCACACCCCGATCTATTTAACTCTACTTACCAATCAAGCTGCAGTGCGCTCTTCTAGGTTTATCTTTAGGTATCGTCGGCTAAATTTGGAATCCTCGTAACCTCCATTATTGTGAACTTTCGTGTAGGTACAAGCAACAGAAGTACTGGATATATTTATATAATAATCTATGATTATACCTTCATTTTATGACGAAAAGAAGGCGTAGAAACTATATTTTAAGCTTTAATTGCCCGATATTACGCCTTTTTTTGATACTATGTGGCGGGACGAACAAGTCATGGGCCTGGTGTCAACCGACACTACTGTCTGACTGACTGACTGTCCATAGCAGTTGCAGTGCCACTCAATGCTTTAAATCGCAAACATCCGAGGGACATTGCCACTGCGTCTGTCACCCTGAGATATAAGTTGACGAGTCTCATATGCCTGTCATTTCACCAGCACCCTTACCCTTCAAAACAGGAACAGTGATGTTCATATTACTGCTTGGCGGCAGAAACAGGTAAGGTGGCAGTACTTCCCCGGACGAACTCTTTCACAAGGAGCTGGACTGCTACTTGAAGAATAAAAAAGGGATTCTATCCAAAAATGGAGTTACGTGCTTTTCAAATTTAGCTGACGATATGTATCTTCCATTACAACGCACTTTATATAGAAATAATATAAGTACCTACTGACTCCAAAAGATACACATTATTCAATTTAAAGTGACTGATCACCCTTTAACACATAAACCGAACGAACAAAGCTTGAAAATAAAGAAGGCAAAAAATTAAAACTCGCATAATTGATAGGTTTGTTTACGACGATAATACCTTCCTATCTAAAGTCGTCTGACTGCACTTACGTAACTTTTGTTATGATTAACACGTTTGATGTTGTTTACTTTTATATTCACTGCATTATTATCGGTTTTTATAAATAACACTGTCTAGCTGATAACAATTTGTCTATTACTGTAAAAAACATAAGTAACTCTACCTTGTAACAAATGAAAAATTTGTCGCCTTTTTTTACACAAAAAAAGAAATAGAGAAACCTTAGCTCGAGTTAAATAGACAGCGTGGTTCACTCGAGGTGTTCAGGTTTCTGAATTGTTGGAACTTCTCATGTTAGAGCTTCAAATTAATGATATTGTACTTACTGCCTTAGCCTATCCCGATGGACTAAAAATTTTACTACTATTAAAATCCTTCATTGACAAGGAACAAAGAAAAATTTTTATTTTAAGTATATTATGATGAAAAAACGAAAAAAGAAATAGTGATGAAGAGAGTTCGAACTATACTCCTTATTTTAAACCAAATTACAAAAGACTTTATCCTAACAATTCCTATAATTACGAATTTAAAGTTTTTGTTCAAAGTGATAATGTGTTTTAAGGGAAAGCGAAAACATAAATATTGACTCCCGCCGCTTAAGACTATTTAAAAAACCTAAATAAGTGAACTCAGTTATTTAAGAGAAAGTGAAAACATAATGTATTAGAACCACAATGGAAAATATTATTGAGGATAATTAAACGAAGACATGGCTCAAAGGATTTGTATCCAAACCAAAACTCTTAATAAAAAAAATCAATGGCCAGTGTAAAATCATAACGATCATTCTTGGGGTCGGTATCATAATAATGACTATATCTTCAAAATGACCTCTTTAATATGTATTTCCGAAAAACAATACACCCATTGGGCAAATCACAAGCCTCACGACAAATAACCGACGGGATGAGAACAATAATCGTGTGACAAGCGATAATATAACAAAAATTCAGTACATGCCTTGTTGCCTTCAATAGCATAGGTACCCAATAGTGTGTGGCTGTTATGCAACGGACATTAAAATTTGTCAGCCGATGATAATGATGGCAAAGAACAATCAAATTTCTTGGCGTTCACTCAAATTGCACAAACTACGAATGGAATTGCTCGATCGTTCTTCAACCGATGTGCATAAAATTTAAAACTGGCATTAAAAATACAATTAAATACAGATCATAAGAAAAGGCCGAATTTTGAATTTCGATCTGTGAACTACGATGATTGAGGTCAGAAGTCAATAGTTAGGATAAGGGGAAAATTTGCAGTTGTAAAATGTAGCGCGTGCAAATGTGACAATTGTAAAACAAGATAAAAGAAAGCGCTGCGCTTCATTATGATATCGACATTCTGCCCACTTTATACAACAGAATTATAATCTCAAAATAAAATAATGTATTCTACATAATGTATACTTGGTCAGGGTCTATTTTACCTTGGTATTCTTATTCAAGTAAAATTGTTAGATAGATACATACATAAGCTCACGCCCTAGTCCCATAGGAGGGGTAGCCAGAGACCACGGGACGCCACTTTGCTCTATCCTGGCACATCTCTCGAGCCTCACATACATCAACTACCCTTTTCATACAACTTCTTTTATTCTTGTCACTTCGGATCCCAGCCTTTTTGAGGACATCACTGATCTGATCAATGTAAGTCCTTCTGGGACGTCCACAACCACATTCGCATCATAAGCCTGCTTGGTAATTCTTCTTATATCCATCAGCTCTACGTGCCCAAACCACCTTAATATTCCATTCTCTATTCTAGTCACTACATCCTCTTTCAAGCCACATCTTTCACGTATTATTGTATTCTTCACTCTATCACTCAATTTTATTCCATCAATTTTCCTCAACGATCTCATTTCCACTGCATTAATTCTACTTCCATGCTTCTTCTGCCATACCCAACTCTCACTACCAAACGTCAGTGTGGGAACCAGCAAAGCACTGTATAAGGACATGTGTGCTTTTTTGGATAAGATGTTGCTCCCCATTAGACCATTTATGGCTCCATTTACTCCGTTTCCCTTTCGTACCCTTCTTTCAATCTCCTCACCAAACTTTCCATCTCTTGTAAACACACTACCCAGATACACAAACTCATTCACTTGATCAACATTCGTACCTTGTATTTAATCTTACATACCGTCACGTTCTCCTTTCTTTCAAAAACCATCACTTTTTTGTGTTTTGTTGTTAGATAGATACCATTTTAAATTGCCACGTTTCCAATAGGTAATATCAATTTATATTTAATTGTTAATGTTCCTAATCTAATCACTGAAATTTCGCACGTGTCCGTCACGAATCTGTTTGCAGAGATTAATTATGTACATTTCATGAAAAACGTGCATCATTGTTATTATATAAAAACGTGACGTAACGTCAAAATGATAAGAAAATGCAGACACTTTACCTTTAAGTATCTAGTGTGACTAAGATTACGTATACAGTAATACGCATTAGTGCACTGTAATGCATGTCGTAAACCACCGTATCTCCCAGTTAAATTCACAAACAACAAAACTCTCATCATAGTATATAGTACAATAAGACAAGTATGTTAACTCCTACAAACGTAGCAGCGCGGCTTGTATATATGTGGGCCGCACCATGAACAAACGCCCACATTCGCATACCTAATCTCGCGATGCACTCACAGCACATACCAAGAGACGTTACAAGCTCCATTAAATAATAGAACTGAAACGGACTCTCGGTGTTTAAAAAATGACCTCAAATAGTAGACGTATTTATTGTTGTATAGTAGATTTTTTTTTTATAATATCAAGTGAAGGGACGAACAAGTCGTGCGCCTGATGGTAAGTAACATGCCTGTCCATAACAGTTGCAGTGCCAATCAGAGCTTTAAATCGCAAAGGTCTGAGGGATACTGCCACTGCGCCTGTCACCCTGAGACATAAGTTGACAAGTCCCATGTGCCTGTAATTTCACCAGCACCTTTACTTACCCTACAAAAGCGGTTACCTATCACAAACTCGAATTTATTTTTTCCGAAGTAACGTTTGTTCGAATTTTCATTACCCCGAAAACTGAATTATAACGAAACCGTTGTTCTTTCAGGAAATGTTGGATGTTTATCGCAGATACATGATTAGGTTCGTATAGGTTAGATTTAAAAGAAAAAACATTTTCCTCCCAAAATTACTTTCGGCTATGCAAATTCGAGCAAACGCTATTTCTGGTAAATGTCATTTAATTTAATTTAATTTTAATTTAATTTAATTTATTTATTTGCATATTTAGGACTTCTTATAGGTAACCACTAAACCGGAACACAGTAATGCTGACATTACTGCTTGGCGGCAGAAATAGGTAAGGTGGCAGTACTTCCCTAGACGACTGTTAATGTGTACTGCTAGATAGTTTGAATAAGAGTGCCTCAGATTCAGAATTGGTCAACACTTAATTTCTGTTTCATAATCAAGTTACCAATTCACGACTTTGGTTTATAAATATCAATACATAAGTACGTACTGCATCTAACGAAGGTTATTTCAATATAGCACGACAATATTGTGATGAACACCTTATTTTTTTTCAAAATATTTTACAACCTATAGGTACAACTAAAATAATAATGTAACAACCATAGATTTAGTATATGGTAACAACCCTACGCTCCAAGCGAAGTGTGGGCATTTACCCACTGAATAGGCGGGAGTTGCCCTACTTGCTCTTATTACACTGTGCTCGTATACATAAACGCAGACTTTATCAATCCGTCCAAGTAATAAAAATAAAAGTTGTAGGCAGTAAGTGTAGGTATCTATGTCACGATGCACTTTGACTTTCCTTTTGAGTAACTGCGTAAGTAATTTATGACATTCGTGTCTCGATTTGAACCATGTGATAAATACTTATATGTTAAACATGACTTCCTCACAAAATATTATTGTAAAAGATGCGATATAGGGCAACATTAAAAAAACATTAAGTAGATAAACATTGCATGGATTACGAAAAAACTTGTTTTGGTTACATCATTTGCAAATACGCTATATAGATATTCGTTTTGTAATCTGTATTGTGTATTTTGAAATAAGGAAACGTGGGAAAGTTTACCATAACTAACCATATGGTCTCTCTCTTAAGTGTACTATCAGGCTAAGTTGTCAGGGCAATGAATTTTCGACTAGCGCTTCACATCTTGAGCTTGTAACTGTGTCTATCTCGCTTTGCTTAATAATTTTTGCAGTAATGCATTTTTTTGCTCATTGAGTGGTACAACAAACTTCATCCCTCTTTTTATTGTCACCAAACGCTACTTAAACCAGAAACATAAATATTAAAATCAATATTAGCAATAGCAAAACCTTTGAATCCTCAGATAAATTAAACTAAAACAATTTGGTCCACTTATGACAAATGACACACATATTGCATTATGATGGTTACCTACCCTCTCGGTTTTATACATCAGCAGCCTCACCAGACTAGTTCGCCTCGAAGTAATTGTTGAACGCCTGCCCTTTATATTATGGCAATAAAACACTAAAAACTTTTGCTTTTTTAGATTAGTCAGGCACTTTTTAGCAAAATTTTCATTCGGTATAACATATTTTTTAAATTAATGCAGATATGAAGGGTATACCTTTAATTCGTGAAGGTAGCAAATAGGTAGCAATTATTGGTAATACATACTTCTGGAAAATCTGCTCCCTTCATGCTGAACAAAGAGGCGACCAGCCATCCTGACGTCAGAATGGCTGGTCAAAATTTTTTTTAATTTCTCAGAATATATCATAGGTAGCAATTATTTAGAAAAGGTAGCAAATAGGTAGTAATTCTTGAATATACACTCAGTGCCAGGCGCCACAGGCGACCAGCCATCCTGACGGTCACAAATCAGGCTGTGGATGATGATATTATTTTGTAACTCTCCTATTAAGTTATCAACTAATTTCGTTCGTAGAATCTTTAAGCCTGTATTTTAACTCTGAAAAATTTACAGGCTTTATTACACCATGGATGCAAATATAAAAATAAATATTTTTTATCACAGGCAGTGGCGAATTTGCACCAAGGCCTTAGAACCGGCAGCCAGATTTTAGGGGCGGCTAATAGTGAAAAAACGGTTTTAAATGTTTTATTTAAATGTGAAACCTCTGAAAATATTAAAAACTAGCAGCTATTATAGATAACTAAATTTCTGAATGGATTTCGATAAAAGTTGGCAATAAAGTAAATTCATTATGTAGTCTACCAATATATGAGTGCTGAGAAAGGGGCTCCTGGTACCGACTACATGGGCTGCTGGGGCCTAGGACGGCCAAGACTGCAAATCCGCCACAGATCACAGCTGAGATTAGGTTATACTGTTACATACTGGTCACATAATATACTAATATATAAATAGGTATTTCAGGATTCATGCATTATACCTATTGTAATCTTTTGTCGCCTTCCGCAACTGGAGATCTATTTTTGTGCTCTGCGACATTTTCTCGATGACGAATAATCTCGCATCCTCATTGACTACACGCAACGTCACTAAAATGTCAATTGTCCACAAATCAATAGCAATGTTAAGTCGAATGACATAATCGATATAATATTCAAGTCTGTTTTGATTGAAATACTTGAATGTAACTGAATGCATCGTTACGTCATTTCAGTGTCAAGTGCAATGTAAATTTTTATATCAACAATTCGTTATATTCAAAACAGAATGTAACCACTATACAAACCTGTTTCGCTTTCACAGCATTTGACGAGCGATATTCTAATCTCTACTGCTTTCGACCTGTCGTTACATTCGAGTACTGAGAATCGACTTATATCTATTGCGAAGTTCTAAGAACACCAAGAACAGTTTGCGATAGACACCATATTCTTTTCGATATTTAAAATGATTGAATGAAATTTAAATAACTCACTTTCTCAATAACACAAGAATCGAGTCTATTGTACAGATTTAAACTTAAATTAAGATTCGTTTTGCCCAACGTTCGTTGACTGTTTGTTAACCGACTTCAAAAAAAAGGAGGAGGTTCGACTGTATTTTTTTATGCATGTTACGCGATTACTACTATTTGAAAACCGATTTTGATGATTCTTTTTTGTTGGAAACAGGATATCTCAGTATTGGTCCCATTCAAATTTGAAGAAAATATTCCATCTCTAAGGGTAGCAAGCTAGGGGATGAATCCAATTTCGCACACTTTCCGTTAGCCGGTTTCTATAAAACTTGTCAAATAGATGTAATTCCAATAAAAAGGAGATAAGCAAACTTTAGAGATCGTTTTTTTTTTATAAAAAATTATAATGTACGTGATATCCCTAGATAATATCCAACTTTGAATTAGCCGTTATATCTTCAGTATCAACCTGAATAGTTCTTATTTGGAATCACCATACTTGTCGAGCCATAATCGGCTTTACCACAAAAAAAAACTTTTTGTCCGTTTCTTAGATCGACTCAATGAGTGTGGTAAGTGCCATAGTCACCTGCATAACTGTCTCTACACACTTCCGTGTAGGTATTTTGCAACTCTATGTAGGAATATAATATAGTATAATAGTCCACCTTGCTTTTAAAATAATTGAATCGAAGTTTACCTACTCTAAAGGAAAGCTTCAAGTCAAACCCAACGCTTAGATCACGTACTACTGAAACTGCTGGGCGAGGGTTGGAAACCCGTGCCTAGCAGTCTCAGGGGAGGATTTAGACCGTAGTCCGCCACGCTGGCCCACTTCACATGTTTTCCGAGTAAACCTTCTTCGACGTGCACATTTCATCACAATATTTTCCTTCGCCGGAAAGCTCATGTTAAATTTCGAATTAAATTTCGGACTTAATTCCGAGAAACTCAGAGGCGCGAGACCGAATTCGATTCCACGGCCTCTGCTTGAGAGGCCGTAGGCTAAACCGTTAGGCTATAACAGTTTTTTGTTTCTTTTTTGTTCCAATAATCTTTAAGAATAAAGTGTTACTAAATCAACGAAATACCGATTATTCTTAAACTTTCGTTGATATGCGTACAATGGACGTTCACTTTAAATAACAAATATTAGTTCAAGTGTGCTCGCACATTCCTTCTTTATCGATTGTTGGTTAAGTGAGTCATTAGCGATTTCATTGCGATTGCTGCGATAACAGAGCCTATATTCCTTTGAATTGTTGATTGTTGAACATGACGATAATCTATTTCTGCGAAGTAACTATTACAAGTATATAATAATCTGTGGCTTCTGTACTTGTAGGAAGACAGATTTCGGAAGTTGGAAGAAGTCGGATCAACATTACACTTATCCGATTTTGATAATAGAAAGACTGTTTCTTAAGGGATGTTATATCACGTTATTATAGTTATTATATCAATAAATTTTTATTGTAAAGTTATATCAATAAATATGAAAAAACTAAGAAATGCATAACATGTCTCTGTTGTTGCGCATTGAAGAAATCTAGTCTTTGGGCATACATTTTTCACATTTTTTTTTTAGAGGATGGAAAATAAATAATAATAATAAGCATTTTTTACATTAAGTCTTTGTTTCGCCCTAATGTGCTATGTTAAGACAGTTATTCTTTTAAATTACTTCATGGCATCGAGGTAGGAAGCCTGTTTTTTTCTTAGACTATGGAAACCATTCTAAGGTTTTTTTATGAGACCAAGTGTCAGGACGCCTGTTCTACTCAGTGCTGTAAGTCAAAAAGATCTGAGAGGCACTGCCACTGCGCCTGTTATCCTAAGACATAAGTTGACAAGTCCCATGTGCTTGTAATTTTACCAGCACTTAACCCTTCCTAACCGGAACGCGGTAATGTTCACATTACGGCTTGGCGGTAGAAATAAATAAGGTGACACTACTTCTCTGAACGAACTCTATCTCCGCGCCCGCCCATTGGACCACTAGTGGCGACCACAAGTTATGGACGAGATTTTTTATACATTTTATATAGCATTGAGCGTTCGGGTGGCAGCGTTCGGGTGGCAGCGGCCGAACCACAAGCTGCGGGAGTAATAAACAATATTATAATAATATAATATAAAACGCACACACTCAGCCCCGCACTAGGGAAACCCTGTATCGCAGGTAATAGACACACACGCACGCGCACACGCACATGCGCACGCGCGCACGCACCTGCATCCGCACCCACACCCGCACCCGCCGACGCACCCGCCGACGCACCCGCACCTGCACCCGCACCCGCACCCGCACCCGCACCCGCACCCGCACCCGCACCCGCACACGGACTCGCACACGCACACGCACACGCACACCCACACGCACATACAGAGGTAGACAACCACAAATTACACCCAAACTCACTAGAGAAATAAATGTACGCCATACCCGGCTCTTGAATCGAACCCGCGACCTCTGCGTGGCAGTCCAGCATGGTACTGTACAGTATAAAAACCTGCACAGTATAAAAAATGACCTGTCAATCAAAGCAAATCTAAAGTTAAAAATAGTTATATATTCGTATGTGCTATTATGATGTCTAACCTTGGTAACACCAACGTCAACTTCGGCAAAATGAACGATTTCTAGACACACTAATGGCCGCGACCGGTGCCGCATCCAGCCACTAATGGTTGCGAGTGGTGGTTGCGTCTTGTGGCTTGGCTCAGCCACTAGTGGTCGCGTTTAGTGGCCACGACTAGTGTCGTTAGTGGGAGTAGACACTTTGTGAACTAAAAATTACTGAAGCGCTACAGACGCGCGGCTGCCGCGCCACAATCGCCCCACTGCAGCACTCCTACAAGCGTGTAATTTGAAGGCGCCTTAAAACAATGTACGAATAATTAAATAAAAACAAAAGCAATGCAGTATAATGTAATATTCAACATTTACAAATTATAATTGCGAATTACAGTGATATGTAAACATAAACTAAGTCTTTTACAATGTTAAATATCATCGGAATGTGACAAACGATCTACAACCTGTGTCTAATCTTACAAACTATGGATATGGCAATTTTAATTATAAATTAATAATTATACTATAGTATATAATTAACAAATGTAAAATTAAATACAGAGATGTTTGTAGTACAGTCTTATAATTTCTTAAGCCATTTTTGCCCGCTTGCGGATCAGTAATACCTACATTTTCGAATAAAACGAATAGGAACAAATTTACGACTGAATTACGCGCACGCAATTAATCACACTCGATTATAAAAATCCTTTCAATAGTGACAGATTTTTATTGTTGCAATATTCTTAGCACAAAAAGCAAAAATATACCTCTACAGGTTTATTTGTAAAACTAAGAACTTCGCAGAACTTTTTTTAATATAAACAACAACTTTAGTTCCGTGATTTTTATTTTTTCATCATATTTTACTTTCGTACAAAATAAATATATTTCAATAGATGACTCTAACCGGTGATAACTCTGTGCAAAAAGCAGGATGGCGAGGATTCGTCCGCGTCGACAGACGCCTGTCGCGTTTGAACTTACTATTATTATGGCGGCCATTAGGCTTGGGCCAGTATCAGTTTCGACTTACAAAATGTAAGTTACGGTTACGTCAAGCCATCGAGTATATAACCAGAAATAGAGACGAAATGTCATTCAATTTGTTTGAAAACTATTCTGCCAAATCATTACTATGACAACTGCGCTCCGATTGGCCAGCCCGAATTTGAAACAATTGACGGCTGTCGTCAATTGTTTCACTTCAAATCGGCCAGTTTAACTTGAGCTTTGCTGTAATGGACGAGAATAAAAAAAGTACATATTTAATTAAATATAATTACCGATGAAATGTGAATCCGTTTGTTTTATAATTAGATGTTTTGCTGTTTTTCCCACACCACCGAATGGAACAGCCGCCATTGTTACAGATATTATCTTTATTACAATAACTACAGAATATTTTTGGAATATACAGAGACGTACACATAGGTCAGTTGTTGGCGCTGTACTATTTCAGTTTTATAATTTGTAATTTCAGCGCAAACGAAAGTTGATATATAAAAGTGATATAAGGCCCATTTGCCTGATAAGTTGCCAGGGATGGATGGCCTTTATTTCGTCTCTATTTCTGGTTACATACTCGATGTGTCAAGTGGACATAAGTGACGGGATGAACAAGTAGTGCGCCTGGTGGTAAGCTACACGCCTGTCCATAGCAGTTCCAGTGCCACTCAGAGCTTTGAAATCGAAAAGATGCCACCGCATCAGTCACCCTGAGACGTAAGTTGACAAGTTCCATGTGTCTGTAAAAGCCCTTCGCCGCTCAAGTTTACCGCTATCATATTTCTCCTGTGAAACCAAAGGGTTCTCGATTACGCCTAACCACTCTGTCTTTAGCTGACCTATTATTTAGAAATGGACTGAAATAGTAAAATGTGTACCGGAATTTAGGAACTGACTTATCCGCAAGTAGGCAACCCCGTGCCATTCCAAAACTGGCCTAAAAACTATATACTAAGATATGTCACACTGAAATTGAAGTAATAGTTGAGATCAACCGAGTACCATGGCAATATAGATAAACGACAATGCTAGATATAAATGTACTAAAGGCGACGCGTTACCACTTTACCGATTTATCGGTACGGTAGCGACGCAACATCAATATCGGTAAAACGACACTATAACGCCTTCATCTACGCACATGTCGGTATATTCTTCAGTGGCGACGCGTGAAAATTGTCTTTAGTAAAGTCGGAGCAAAACAAAAAACACTTTTTTTCTTTTTTTTAATATATATAATAGACACACGCTTGGCCACAATCTCACCTGATGTTAAGCGACGATGTGACCGACGATGGGACGCGTTTGCCTAAAAAATGCCTATTCACTCTAGCCTTGAATAGCCCCAAATTGTAAATACAGATAGCATTCCATTCCTTTGCCGTACGCACCAGAAAGGAGGAAGCAAAGCGCTTAGTGCGAATAGGTGGAATATCAACGACATAAGAATGGAGTGCTCCGGACCTTCTAGTCGACCGAAGGAGGAACGGTGAGGGCGGAACCAAATTGAAAAGTTCCTGCGCACACTCCCCGAAATGTATCCGATAGAAAACCGACAAGCAGGCTACTTTTCTGCGATGATCGAGATTTTGGAGCTTCGACTCCACAAGAGGATTATTTATACACTTCCCTTGCAAGTAGTGCCGTGGCGACAATTAAGCACAACACTTATTAGCACACAAGATTAGTATCTTGTACACTTCATTTCACTGGTTAGTTAGTTATTCTACTCGTAAAATTGAGCATATAATGTAGTAAATTACTTTAAATAATATTTGATAATATGTGTCAAGCCGGTGTAAATCGAGTTATATGGTCGCCTCGCCACTGATATTTTTGGTATAAAATTCTGCAGGACCGCTTGTGACGTCGCGAAACAAGGTCCTCCTAGAGTGATAAAGACATTTTGGCTTCGGCTAGTCTATAATTGTACAATACTGGATTCTTTTCAATTTCCAAATTAACATGGATGTCTCTGTCCGCCGTCATACGAGTGGCGCCTGGACGAGCAAACCGATACACGGTAACTCGAAACGATCCCTTCCCGCTCCTGTTCAAACCGCGCCAAAAAAAGAAAGCTCATTTTGAAATATAGGCGCTCGGTAAGCTTTCGGTACTGCGTGTACCGAGCGTACCGATACCGGTATAACACCAACAAGTCCTTAAACGGCCTTAGGCAACGGCGCACAGTAGCAGCCATTTGCAGCCAGCTTGTTCGTATTATTGATACGAAGTGAATAAACACAAAAAAATCCTTCGACCCGGCTGGACACGTACCAGCTACTTTTTCGCCAAACCGGGGCTATCCAGCCAGGATCAAAAGAATCCTTTGTGTTTATTCAATCTTTGTAACAATAATAACGAGAAGGTGGAAGAAACGGTTTTTCGATTCCGTATTATCCATAACATACGTTCCCAAACATTTTTGACTCACCGCCCACTTAGGCAAAATAAAAAAATTTCAACGCCCACCACCACAAAAATAATTCAGAACCATTCGAGAACACGTATTCTTTATGTTAACTGAACACAAAAAACCACAAGAGACGCCCCCAACTGCTTCCGTAGGACACCCTAGGACTCTTCAGCTTTCCCAAAGTGGGCACTTTGAGAAACTATGATCTATACCGTGTAGGAATACGCTTTCTTGCAGATGAGAAACGCCAAAGGGAGATTAAGGCTCAATTTATATTGTTGCGAAATTGAATGGAAACTAATTTATGTAACAAACTTGTACGTAGCATAATGCACTTCATGTCAATTATCTAACGTACAAACTCGATACGGTAGTTGCGGGAATTCCTGAGACTGTACGAGAATTCTCCGGAAGACGCTCGACCTGTTTCTTTGGTTTTTATCTAGTTTGTACATTATACAATATAAAAAAAAAACAGTTAATTACTCTATGGTTACAAAAATTCGCTTGAAAACCTCTCAGTAGAATCGCGTATTCCGTAGGTATTGCAATACGCAGAGACTTGACGCTATAATACGGAGTTGAAACGCCTTTTCTTCGTGAAATTATGGTTCCAGTTATCCTATAATAGCATAGAATGACTGTTCACATTTTATGACACATCTCTGAGTTTTTCCTCTTAAACAATTATTTCCATGAAATTGTTAAATTCACTTTAAATAAAACTAATTAAAAACAAAATTAAAAAAATATACTTATAAATATAAATAAAATTATAAAAATATACACATAACTGAAAAGATGAGTCAAAAAAATATTCCTTACGTATAACTTAACAATATTGATTTCAAATAAATAAAATTTGTAAATAAATTGCTCTAGCCTCAATAAAAATTTAAGTTTAAAAAATATCACAATAAAATAAATGCATCAAGGGTGATATAACTGTCGTATCTACCGATCTTTTTATAAGCAAACTGGCAGATAATAATGTCACAATTAGAACAACACAAATTGAATAGTCAAATTACAGGAACGTGGGACTTGTCAACTTGTGTCTCAGGGTGACAAGCGCAATGGCAGTGCCCCTCAGATCCTTAGAAGTCAAACTCTGAGTGGCACTGCAACTGTTATGGACAGGCGTGTAGCTTACCATCAGACGCACGACTTGTTCATCCTGTCACTTGATATTATAAAAAAAAACACAAAGAAAAATTCCATCGATCTTACTGGACTCTAACCAATGTCTGTTGCCATGCCGGAGCGACCACTCTTAACCAACTGGCTCTGTCTGTTACTCAGTTAGTTACAAGTCCAGTCAGATTGGAGTAATTTTTCGTTGTGTTGTTCGATCTTTATATCGGTAATAATAATAACAAACTAGTGGAGTATTTTCACAAAAAATATATGAATGTCACGGTACTAAAATATCATGTTATTCAATAAATAGTAGTTTATGTCACTGTTACATAACGAAAACAAGCGAGTTTTATAAAAACATCACACGACTGTTTTAATGCTGTAATCTTTAACGCTGGTCGTAATTTGCGGTTTTCGAACACATCATAGAGGGTTTATGAAATGTGTGTAGATAAAAAATATAATGTCACTTTTAAAAACTATGTTGTCATGTTAATTGCATAATGATGTGTTTGGTTCAGTTTTCAATAAATTCAGTGAAACAGAATCAGTAAAATTCACTATTAGTTAGCTATACAGTCATTCAATTACTTTTAATCTCTACATACTTAGAATAATAACGCATAGAAACCTAGTCCGCACACGCTAAGTGAGGTAAATTGTAGCGCGCCAAAAGGGCCTACACGAGCGGGCGGGCCTTCAGTGCTCAAGGTCAACATGCACCGCGAACAGATCAAGAATTTTAGCTAAAAATGACGAAATGTGCGGTAAATGAGTGTAAAAATACGTCAGACAAACATAAAATAGATACTAACATCACATTCTACAAGGAAGTAACGCGTTTCAACTTGTATTTTTATATAAATATTCACTAAAACCGAAAATTAACCTACTACTAAAACTAGCCTACATGAATTTGATTTTTGCCTCACTTGTGACAGTTCGTTTGATATGAAACTATCATTCTATGCGTTATTATTCTAAGTCTACATACTTGTATCGTTTTTCTGTTATCGAATTTTCAAAATTTTAAAATACTTACAAAACACAGCTTTTTAAAAATAGCGTCTTCAACCAAAATAGTTCATTTTTTGTCTTAACTGTGTAATTGGTACTAAAACCTCATAAAACCATTTTTTTTAATATACCAAGTGACAGGGTGAACTAATCATGCACCTGGTGGTAAGCGACACGTCTATCAATAACAGTTGCAGTGCCACTCAGAGCTCTAAATCGCAAAGATCTTAGGGTCACTACCACTGCGCCCGTCACCCTTAGACATATTAAGTTGACAAGTCCCATGTGCCCACAATTTAATTAAAAAATAGGAAGATTTTCTTATGGTAACATCATTTTCAATTTAGACATTTATGTAGGAACGTTGCAATGTAAGACATACTATAAGGGCGCGTGTACATGCTAAGAAATTCGACGTGATTGCTACAGAAAAGTTGAGAATGGTCTTGTACACGACAAGAACTTATCTAGCCACGAAAACAAGTAGTGTCTGTTGCAGACGAGAAAATGATGAGTATGTACACGATACGAATGCTTTCGGACAGACGTGTGTAGGGTAAAATGCATTACGAGTCTTCCAGGTAGCTGTCGTTTTACTAGCGACTGTGGGAAGAAATATGTTGTTGTGTACGTTGACTACTAAGCAACACCCGTCCACGCGCATAAACGTTCGTTTATTGACAATGCACCTCGACCTGCTCCATACAATAGCGGCAGAGAGCGTCGTGTCCGTGGTAGACAAGATTTTTTTCTTGTCCGGCGCCGATGCAATGTACACTGTTCGTGTGTAGAAATGACGCGTATTTCTTTTCTTAGCGTGGACACGCGCCCTAATTAATCAATAGTCTGTAATACGCCACAGAATGAATATAATTAAGTACGATATTTCCAATAGGCAGAATATAACAAAACCACATTCAGCTAATCTCACATATTCCATATACAAATCATGTCAAGTGTTGCTATAAACAATTTTCAATTTCCCCATTTCTCACGAGATTCTGAGACCCATATTTTAGTAACACCCAATTTTTTAAATTCACACATGCTTCAAGTTACTGTAACTAGCGCAAGCGTCTTTAAAGTTGGTGGCATTGAAAACAGTAAAATAATCATCGTGAATAAACCTGACTATGCTCTCAATCGGGCAAAGATACGTGTTATAAACTTTCACGTTATCGACGGGGTCGACAACCTTCATAATAATATTTTGTTTGTTTTTACAAAAACTCAATTTATTCGTTATATCCTCCCCATTATAGACTACGCGAAAATAAAAATCTTGAGCCACAGCTTTTCGTTTAATAAATTTGAACTCATCTCTCAAATCTCTCTTTCTATATACTTCAAATACCATTCTAGATGCATACTGTATGTTATAATGTTGATAGTTATTCAGTCCTAACGCTAAAATCAACGCTTGCAAAGTTTTATCATGACCCGAATATAGTACGTATTTGGGCTTATTTTCCGATATCATTCGAATCATATTTTGCACAATGTTATGAATCAAACCATAAGCAACTAACAAACCTCGCCTTCTATTATGAACGTTGCGTATTTCTTGCCGATAACTCCATTCCAAATATGCAAACAGGGACATAACGTGTTCCTTTAAAATACAGAAATCTTCGGGACTTTCCGTTGGTTCTTTGTAATCTTCATCGAAGTCTGTATCCATTCGTGCATCATTCGGGAAATTAAAATCAGCGTCCAAATTCTTTTTCACGATAACAACGTCATCATACGCATCTGCACTATCCATATATCTTTGTTGATAATAAAGAAGCTTCTCCCTTTCCATTTGTGCGTCAAAATCCAGTGGTACCTTCCTATCTTTACTATCATAATATTTATTAATGATATCTCTGGCTTTTCGACCAATTTCGTTGTTGAAATCTAATTGGTTGTTTATGTAATCGAGTTCCATGTTCAAGGTGTCAATGTCAACGTCCAAAAGACTTCTTAAAGGGACGTGTTCAGACCTTAATTTCTTGTGTCCTTTAGCCCCTCTTGATTTAGGTCTAGGTTTTTCTGAGCAGGGAAACGGGGCATCATGGCACATGTAAGCCAATAATGCGTCTCTTACTACGTCAGCGTCGATGTGTTCCTGAGATTCGAATAAAACTTTTGAGAGTTTAATGACTAGATCTTTGATTGCTGGATGAGATTCAAGACGGTTTTTTGTTTGTATGTTGATTTTCCTGCAAATTATTAAAAATAAATGTTACATTAGGTTGGAATGTCGATTCCCAAAGTATCGACCCCCAGTAGGGTTGCCATAAACGGCGCGACTTGCGCGAAATGACGCGCCAGATACTGCTATTCTATTTCGATTTTTCTCAATAAGGCTTACTACTACATATATAGAGTGGTCCGAGGCAAAACCTAAAAGTGACAGGACGAACAATTTGTGCCCTGGTGTTAAGTAACACGCCTGTCCAAAACAGTTGCAGTGCCACTCAGAGCCTTACATCGCAAAGATCTGAGGGACACTACAACTGTGCCCGTCACCCCTGAGACATAAGCTGACAAGTCCCATGTAGCTGTAATTTCATCACCCAGCACCCTTACCCTTCAAAACCGGAACGCAGTAATTATGACATTACTACTTGGCGGCAGGAATAGGTGAGGTAGCAGTACTTCAGGGAAGGACGAACTCTTTCACAAGGAGTTCTACTGCTACTAAAACGTTGCATTGTGATGCTGCGTTGTATTTCATATCAATAAGAATAACTTGGCCTCAAACTAGGATTTTCCTTGTGCTACGAGTACCAGAGCCAGAAAACCCAGACCAGGACCAATTTAGAAAAGTTTATTTGCCAAATTGGTCCTACCGAGATTCGAACCACGCACAACCTCATCTAGCGCCGACAATGCAAAACGTTAACGTTAGATAACTCATATTAATTCACACATTCACACACTTTTGCGTTTTGCCTCGGAACTCTCGATACTGCACTACCATTACGTTATTTTTAGATGTACCCATCATTTCAGTGGGTCATACGATAGCACCGATTCTCACGTACTTGTTGAGCTGATGATGTTTAGCGCAGGCGCAGTCGGCCGCGCAGAAGGCGACGGAGTGAGTCTCCCTGGCGGCCGCGGCCAGCGAGCCAGCGCGGGCGCCCCACGCGCCCCACAACAACCCCACCAGCGACTGGAACGTGCGCCGGTACCGAGTGCTTATTGATATCACCTCGCCTGCGGCATAAATTTGGATTGAAACACAGTTATATTTATTTAACAATAAGACAATTATAAATAGAAAAACCAAGTCTAAAAGCTGACCAGCGTGTCAAAAGGCTCACATTTAATAGAAGCGAAACGGTATTCTACAGGATATACACGGAGAGTGTGCAATGGAATTGCATGATTTGATTCCGCCTTGCCCTGTCCATCATCGAGGGCCTAAGCGTGGGCTGTGGTTCCACCCCTATGTTGCGGATATTCTCAGACGAGCGGCTAGGGAGTGGAATTCCCTGCATGCGGGCTTGTTCCCCGAACGCTATAATTTGGACCTTTTCAAGGTGAGAGTGAATAGCCAATATTTAGGTGTGCATGCTGCACCGTCAACCTCATCATCACTTTCCATCAGATGAGGTGGAGGTAAAAAAAACTGGCCGACAGCGAGTGGCGGCGCGGTGACGGCTTGCGCGATTTGATCAAAATGCCTAAGTTTGCATATGCTTTTCTTGACGACAGCGGCGCGAGTGGCGGTACACGAAGGTGACGCTCCAGGCAAGCGGTGAATGCGCGTTCGAATAAACATAGAGTCTCTTGGTGCTTACCCACACCGATTTTTTGATCAATCAAATTTAGAGACGTCATCGGAGGAAATAATTTCAGCAGTTTTAGAAAGAGCACCAAGACGGAACAGCAAACATATCGACCATAAAAATAGAAGGATTATTAATCACTACAAAGATAAGAATAGAAATACTATCCGTTCACAATTATTTTTTTTTATTTCAATTTCAAGTGCCGGGACGAACAAGTCGTGTGTGTGCCCGGTGGAAAGCGAGACCCCTGTCCATAACAATTGCAGTAGGTACAACTCAGAGCTTTAAATGGCAAAGATCGGACGGACACTGCCACTGCGCCCGTCACTCTGAGACACAAGCTGACAAGTCCTATGTCCCTATTATTTCACCAGCACCCTTACCCTTCAAAACCGTAACGTAGTAATGTTCCCATTACTACTTGGCGGCAGAAATACGTAAAGTGTACTTCCCTGGACGAACTCTTTCACAAGGAGCTCTACTGGTACTAATTAAAGTATATTCAAGAAGAAAAAGAAGATGCAAAGTAGAATTTAAATAAAGAAATGTACCAAGGAAGCAGAAGAATCTCTGAGGGTGTACTGTGTGAAGTTGTGTACGAGACGAAAAGGTATCGAGTCGTTTGTGGTTCGTTAGGGACACGGAATCAAATGGAATAATTGTTTGCTATAGATGTGAAATCCTGTACCTAATGCACCTAACATCCTATACATACACATTACCTTGTTATAAATAATCTTTTCAAAAGATTGATTCGTGTAAAAACAACACAACAACAACACACAAAAAAGATGAGAAAAGAAAAGAAAGCACAGAAAAATTCGTAAGGTTCGTTCCGTGGCTTAGTAGACATAGCGTCTACACGGTTTGCTAAGCGACGATGGTTCGAATCCAGCCGGATCGAACGAATTTTTGTATTAATAATCACAACAAACTACATAATAACAAATAATTGAACGTCGTAGTGGTGAAACATCCTGTCATTCAATAAACTAGATACGAAACGGATATCCGGGAACGATCCGGTATCCGGCCAATGTTTATTATCCGGCCGGATACCGGATAATAAAACAATATCCTGCAGGATATCGGATGTTTAAAACTGAGAAAATTTGTAATCAGTACGCACAAATAAATGTATTTATTGATTAATTTTATTTCGTAAGTCTGACATAAAGCCCAGAATTAGTTAGGTCACAAACAAATTAATAAAACTAAATTCAAACAAAATAATAACGGACGTATCAAGTGGAAGGCTTACACTTACAACAACTAGAAATTGTAATATAGCCAAAGCATTATGTGAATGCTTTTTGTCCTTCTCCACGGCGAGAAATTTGCATTTGGCGCAACAAACAAACAAATAGCACTGATATTAAAATATTGCTAAATTCGCGATTTTTTTTTTCAATGGTAACATTTTTCTGATATATTTTTGTTTGTATGGTCGCGACATGTTTACGATATTGGGTCGGAGATACGTTGGACCTATATCCGGCTATCCGGCCTATGTGCTTGCCGGATACCCGGTATCCGGGTAAATCACTATCCGTTTCATCTCTACAATAAACTCAACAAAACAATTGTTACAAACCTGTTTCCTTCTTTCCCACGAGTTCCACGTTACTTAATGGTAATTTGTCGCCATAAGCATCCTTCAGGATAGTACCTGAAATTATAAGATCACACCATTGACCTACCAACAAATGGACGTCAGGTCTAATACAAAAACCACGAAAACAATGTCCGAAGTTAATACACAAATGTACTGACATGTAAACGAAATATAAAAAAACGTCATTGCAGTACTGCCTAATTTTGCTTGCAACAATTAAAGGGCCCAAAAACACCATATTCAGCTTCTACTGTAAACTCAACAAAATGCACCATATTTAGCTTCGACTGAAAATTACTTGAACACAAGAGTAATGGAGCAGCCTTTATTGTAAATATTAATTAAATTTTATATATATTATTATGTCGAATTTTGTACAAATTCACTTAAAGCAATAATAGCAGCAGGTTGGGCAGATACATACATACAAATATTACAAATGTGAAAATAAGCGTGTACTATAAAAAATGTACCGATATTCCAACTAAACGTAAACTCAAATATTCATAATTCCGAAAACCGATTTATAATAAAACCGTTGCGCTTTCAAGTAATTTTGATGCTTTTCAATAAGACAAAATTAGCTTTTGTTTTGTAATTATTCATGAAAAAAATACATTTGACATTATGAAAATTCGAGCTAACGTTATTTCGTGCAAATGTTTTTTGCTGACTTCTGATGGTAATCCCAAGCCATAAAACGAGTACAACAATATTTTGTTACTTATTGCTAACATTAATAAAAAATAATTTTAAAAATAAGATTAAAATCAAAGCGACTCTATAGTTTCTTTGTTCTAAATATTTTAAACGCTTGTGGTTCGAACAATTTGAAAATGACCAAGAAGTTTATATAAGCTTCTTGAAATTGACATAATGGGTCTCTTTCCATCTTTTGCGCATGCAATGTGTAGAAAAAGGACAGTTAGCTATTTGATTATTTTGTTTGCTTTTGTAACGTATATTA
>NW_020653853.1:5080188-5082429 GCF_003589595.1 Hyposmocoma kahamanoa
TGTCAAATAACTGTATAAATTTTAACTTTAAGATACTACGTTAATTAAAAGGAATTTATCCTTATAATTGACTACTTCGATCAGCATCATAAAAATAGAGAATGTTCTTTTTCAAACAACCTTTAACCCTAACAAAGTTAGATTAGTAGACAAAAATAAAAACATTTTACTACTAATATTGTATTGTGTAAGTACATACCGACAGTGAGCATTTGCAGCAGGCCGCGCTGCGTGAGTTGGCCTAAGGCACAGTGAGTGCCAGTAGCACGGGGCGGCAGTGACGGGAAATTGTGGAAGGGCCCCGGTCCTGCCACCCAATATGCCCGCCCGGAGCCTGCGCTTGCGTTCGCAACAAATTCCTCATAGCTGAAAATACCATTTACTCTTTATTCTAATCAAAGATCTCCTCAAGAACTCTGTAGGTGAGAGGTAAAGAACCTTAAGTGTCAAATGGTAAGTTATACTCCAAAGGGTTTTAATGAGTTTCAGGCTTTTAATTAGGCATTTAAAATCAATCACAAGGTGAAAAAAAATATGTTAAATAAAAAACAAACGACGATATCTTTAGCATTGTGATTTTTAGCATTCTAAAGCAATGTTTGTAAAGACATATAAATTGGACTTAAGGTCCTCTACCTCTCGCCTAAAGAACTCATTATTTGGGTGAAATGATAAGTAGAGTTGCAGCAGTATAAAAGTTAGTATATTATTTATCATATTTTATATTTTTATATACGTTGTTGTCACAATAAGGCAACAGACAACAGTTTGCAACAATACCTTTCTATTTATATAAACAAGGCCTACCGCATAATAACTGAGTCGGTTCCTGAGGTAGCTGCGCGGTGCGGAAGGAGTGACAGTTTACATAACAGTTATGTCGCGCTGCACACGGCATAATTTCAACAACATTTTTCTGACGATATTCAATAGCAAGTTGATTGAAAAAAGTGCCTACCAAATTAGTCAATTGTTGTTACCTATATGAAACGATAATTTTTTTAAATCTATTGAAATGAATAGACAATCCACTTGGCACTTATTGTTAGAAATGGGAAAAATTGCTTATTTTTTTAAACGTTGAAATGATATCCTATTTTTAAAAAAGCGTGCTTTTTTAAACGCCATTTTACTTAATCGCTTTTTAGTTTGTAGCTAACAAAATCGTTTAGAAAAACATTTAAGCGCATAGATTTTTATGTTAAAAAAAGCTCGCAACTTTGTGTTGATAGAGAAAAGTTAGAGTAGACCACTAAACGTTTTAGGATAAGTAAGTTTATTTGTAAAAAACGCGTTCAATTTTTTTTTAACATAACGTTATTATATTAACCGCTGGAATTATTTCAGAGCTACCTTTCGAATCGTACTCAATGTGTCAAAATTGGCGATTTACTGAGTCAGGAGCTTCCTGTGGAGCATGGCGTTCCACAGGGTAGTATTTTGGGTCCGATTTTGTTTTTAGTCTATATCAACGATATGTGTTCCATTAACTTAATTAATGGAAGGTTGGTGGCATTTACTGATGACACGGCTCTCATTTTTACGGGTCGCACTTGGGAGCAAGCATTTCAAGCTGCACAAATTGGCTTTAACTCGATAACCAGTTGGCTCACTGATAATTTACTGTCGCTGAATGTTGTCAAGACGAAGTTTTTGAAAGTCAGTATTAATCAACCAAAAGCATTAAAAATAACCGTTACAGCTCAGTTTAGTCGCCCATAACCACGCTGTAAATAGTAACGTTCCTTGCGACTGTCCTAAATTAGAAACAGCTACCAATGTTAGGTACCTGGGTGTGATTTTAGATGAACATCTAAATTTTGTACCCCACATTGAAAACCTAACAGGCAGAATACGTAGGTTATACGATTTTAAGTACCTAAGACATGTAAGTATAACCAAATGACTTCTAAAACTGTCATATGAAGAAACAGAAAATCTTCATGCTGCTCAATGAAGTGTTCACATCAAATACGCACTCTTTTTCCAACACACACGCAAGTCACACACCCGCGCGCAACACACACACCCACACCTTCACACACACACACACACACACACACACACACACACACACACACACACACACACACACACACACACACACACACACACACACGGACACACACACACACTTTCAGTGAGAGAATTATTTATAAAGATTACATAATTTAGTTTAATCATGGACCAATAACTCAAGAGGACTGCTAATCGTCATACAAGATAGCGTAGCCGGGTATT
>NW_020653853.1:5082529-5083347 GCF_003589595.1 Hyposmocoma kahamanoa
ATATATACCATGACGCGTGCTCTTCGATATGCAGTCTTCTTTGTAATGATCATTCATTATTATATATTAACCATGGACCAATAACTCAAGAGGACTGCTAATCGTCGTACAAGATAGCGTAGCCGGGTATTTAGTACCTATTGGTACACTAGATGTCGCGACGATTACCAAATAGCTATTTTGTAACGTTATTTTACATTGACACATTGAATTTTATCAAATCTGCTTCTAGTGATAACAAACACGTCAACTAGATGGCGCTATATTTTACCTCAAAATGGATATGCACCTGGAGTCGTATACAAATACATTGTAAAAAAAAAACAATCGCAACTCGCAACGTTTCCATCCTCTAAATAATAACTAGAACACTACTTTGTCTATTCTAATGCCATTTAGACATATTGATAGTTTAGCTTAAAATTATTCATATTTCAATGTTACTGGGTGTAAGAAGCGAGAAAAAACAATGGCTACGGTGATTTTAGGCTGAGAACACCGAACGTGCGAAATAATATTTTTTAATTTTATTTGTAATTCCAAGAAGTATGATATCGCATTAAATATCGCAGGTATTGCATTGGTCCCAAAGGGTCATATCGGAACGCCACACAGTGGGCCCAAATTGATAATTCTTGGACATAGGAATAACTTGTGGAGTATCGAACAAATTTTTTTTTATGTGATATATAATAACATTCCTAACAACTTTTATTCTTGTATGATTTCTTGAAAAGTTGATAGATTCAGAGAAAAAAAAATTTTTGTATGGACAAATATACATTTTATTTTTTATCTCAAAATATACGAAAATCTAA
>NW_020653853.1:5083357-5115174 GCF_003589595.1 Hyposmocoma kahamanoa
TCTGCATGTACTTGCGGCTTTGTAAATAAAGGTGCGGCAAAATTGCTGACTCTTTTATGTACTTTTTTAACAAAATACATGAGCTTCGTGTAATCTGTGTGTAATATGTCATCCATTACAAACAGTGCATAAAGTCCAACAACCCAGTATAAATTAATCTGAAGGTAATTAAAAATAACGGAAATAAAAAGTATAAATTTTAGGCTAAATAATTATTTAATCATGAAACAATTTTAGGAATACAGAGCTGATTTTTTTCACATGATACATAATAACATTCCTGATAACTTTTATTGTTATGTAATTTCTTGGAAAGCTGATTGTTTCAGAAAAAAAATTTTAGTTTTTTTTTTTGTTTGGAGAAATAAACATTTTATTTTTTATCTCGAATTGTAGAAAAATGTATTTATTTATTTATTTATTTATTTAAACACTTTATTGTACCACAAGCCACTTTATTGTAACTTACAAATTTTCAGAAACAATTTAAATATTTGTGTACAAAGGCGAGCTTATCCCATAAAGAGATTTCTTCCAACTAACCTTTGAAAATCTGAGAGGAAAGTTGGTTTTTGGGGTGGCACTAAAAATAGATAAGTAAAGAAATGAAATATACTATACTCAATAAATACACAGATAAATTTAATAAATCAAGTGTACATACGAATATATATATATTAAGTAATGTTGATACATTAATATATACAAAGTCTATAATAAATTGAATGTACAAAATAAAACTATAAATAAATATATCAAATGTAAATAAATATTTCAAAAGCTCTAACATGTGAAGTCTGAACAATCCCAAAACTTCAAAAGAGCACCCTTGAAAACCCGAACCGAAGGCGACTGTCTGACCTCGACCGGGAGAAGGTTCCACATTCGGGCGGCATTTACTGTGAACGAGTTCGAATATTTTTAGGAACTGTGTTGTGGAAGGACGAGGGACAAATTGGTGCCAGAACGCAAGCGGTCACCCATAGCCTGTATGTAAAATGTAATGTGTGGTTTATTTACAGTATAAGTCCAATTTAACTTAACTTTTTTATTTTTTTTTTATTTAACTGCCTCTGTGGCCGAACGGTTACCATGCCGGACTGCCACGCAGAGGTCCCAGGTTCGATTCCCGGGCCGGGAGAAATATTTGTATGGCCTACATTTATTTCTCTCGTGAGTTTGGGTGTAATTTGTGGTTGTCTATGTGTGTCCATGGCACCCGCAACACAGGGTTTCCCTAGTGCGGGGCTATGTTGAGTGTGTGAGTTATAAAAAAAAAAAAAATCATTCTCTATCAAGAAAAAAAAACAATCCATCAGCAGGTACTTGCGGCTTTACGAGTAAAAAGATGTCAAAATGTTAGATTTGTTATTTATTAAAAAATAAAACACAATATACTAGTTTCTACTTAACTTTCGTGTTATTGTTATAACGCTCTGTGTAATTTAGCACTAAAATTAAATTTTCTTTAGTCGAAGCTCATGTATTTTGTTAAAAAAGTACATAAAAGAGTTAGCAATTTTGCCGCACCTCTACTTACAAAGCCGCAAGTACATGCAGACGGATTATTTTTTTCTACATAGAAAATGATTGGAACTATACTGTAAGTAACCCACGCACACTACATTTTCGTATATTTTGAGATAAAGAACAAAATGTATATTTCTCCACAAAAAAAAATTATATTTTTTTTCTCTGAAACTATCAACTTTTCAAGAAATCATACAAGAATAAAAGTTGTTAGGAGTTAACACTCCTAACAACTTTTATTACAATAACTTACAATAACTTGTCTATCACATAAAAAAATTAGCTCGATACTCCACAAGTTATTCCTATGTCCAAGAATTATCAATTTGGGCCCACTGTGCGCCACCGCAAACGGATGACAATTTAGACTTCCTTTAGGTTATACTATATTGCTCAGATTTTTATAGATACTTCCAAGTATTCTTTTATTTTGTTTAGGATTAGCGCCATCTAACGATAATCGCAAGCGTTACGTTATTAATTAGTTAACAACGAACAATGCCATCTATTGATACGCATAAATATCGAAGTTCAGAGAATAATTTTAGTTTGTTACTAAATATTTGAAAAACATTACAAGAAAAATAGAATATCTACTATATTTCCTATAAAAGAGGAGTTAATCGATATCCACGGCCATTTACGTAAATATTAACTAATTCCAGGCTATCGATCAGCGCCATCTAGGAATAAGACGGCATTTTGACCTTTTTCAGAGCTACGATTTTTAATATGGAGATTAGCAGTCCTCTTGAGTTATTGGTCCATGGTTTAATTTAACTTTACTCATTTGCTGTCTCCACAAATTACTACTTGTTCTTATTATTATTATTGCATAATGTATAAATAAAACAACGTAATAAATTGTAAATTTTACTACGTCATTGGAAGGTTTACTGGTACTTATAGCACAGGTTTTCTATTTTTAAGTACCAGCGGTCATATCTATTGATTCTTTGATACTTACTTACTGTACACTATGCATGTTGTTTTATTATTATGGCAAATAAATTTATTATTATTATTATTATCATTAACATTTTATTCATTGGCGTTTCAAAGCGTGCTAAAATATAAGTTGTTTAACTTTTGTAGTTGTTAACCATTGTCATGGAAAAAACTTAGGTATTATTTTTTTAACGTTAAAATATACGTTTAAAAAGCGTTCTAGTAAAAGCTTTTTAGTTTGAAGCTTAAAAAGTCGTTTAAGCGCATAGACTTGCAACGTTATGTTGAATTAATTTATCTAGAAAACATAGATGGCGTTACTTAAAACATAGGCACATTGTGAAAAATGAAATTGTTGAGTATAGAACTGACCAACGCTAAAATGAAAAGCGTGCGCTTATTGTAAAAAGCAAACTTTTCTAAATGCTTTTCGTTTAAACGCCCGCCTATACTTATTGCAGGGTCGTCAAATTCAGCTGTTTCGGCTTAAACTGCCTCTGTGGCGGTTACCATGCTGGTCAGCCACGCAGAGATCCCGGGTTTGATTCTTGGGCCAGGACAAATATTTATATGGTCTACATTTATTTTGGGTGCAATTTGTGATTGTGTATGTGTGTACATGGCAGCCGCGACACAGGGTTTCTCTAGTACGGGGCTATGAGTGTGTGCATTATTATTATTAAATTATTGTGACATATTTGTCAACCTCATATCACATTTTCCGACATTATAAACAACACGGGACAAGAAATGTTTGTTTGTATACAGTTATATACGCTTTAATCTGCTGACTCTTTATATTGTAATAGTAGAAAATATGATTATATATAAGCAAATAAACTTACCTCTTTAGCAATGCGGAGTTAGGTTCAGTGTCGCAAGGTAGCTTGTCACCCCCTTTAAGATGAGTCAGAGGCCCCCTGTCTCCATGCCTTATCAGTACCAGCACACCTTGCAATAGCCAAGTGTCACTGTCTACTACACCTGAAAATAGTTCTTTTTTTAGCTTAATCAAAAAAATTTAAATTAAGGAAGTCTTAAAAAAGTGTGGTCACTTGTTAACACGGAATTGACTTAAGCCAAGTTAGAAAAAGCTTTATGCCCATGCAATAATACCAAAAACCACATTGTGCATTTCGCATTTGCAGTGTGGACGAAAACAAAACACGCAACGACGACCTCCATAGTCGAGTGGCTTGCATATCGGTTTTCGTGGTGTCGCCATCTCGGAAGTCCCGCGTTCGATCCCCAGCCGGTTCAATGTAGAAAACTAACATTTATATATTGTCTGGTACTGTTGTTATATTACGATTTCCATAACACAAGTGCTTTATTTTCTTACTTTGGGATCTGAGCAATGTACGTGATGTTGTCTAATATTTATAATTTATTTATTTTAATGTCTTTTTGGCTCTTATTGCTTTTTTCACACACTCACAGTCTCGCACTTAGGAAAATCCTGTATCGCGGATGCCATGGCCACACACATAGGTAGACAACCACAAATTACACCCAAATCACGAGAGAAATAAATGTAGGCCATACAAATATTTCTCGTGGCCTGGGAATCGAACCCGGGACCTCTTTGTGGCAGTCCAGCATTGTAACTGTTCGGCCACAGTGGCAGTGGCTTTAGCAAGATCCACATTAACTAGTGTGGTGAACAAAAGTTTGTTTAAAAAAACAAATATACGCGATTTAAATCCGGAAAAATAGTTTCATTCACTACTTGTAACAATCGCGAAAACCTAAGAACTTGAAAGGCTATAAATTTAAAAGCGAAGCATACATAATTAGTTTATGAAATAGGTAAATTAGTGCATGTTGTTACAAGGTTGGACAATGTGTTGATTTGCATTCTGGCCATATTTACAGAGGTCATTCTATATCCGAAACTAAATCCAAACAAGTAAAAAAAAATCGAAAAAAAAATTCGTAAATTCCTATTTGTTATTTAAATGCAGTAAACAAATTTTATCCAAAGGTCATTGACTTGCACGGCATCGGCACTTGCAAACATTTCGAACAATGACCTTGAATGTGCACGCAAGGGTAGAAAGAAATGCATTTTAGATCTATTTGGTGATGGAAGCGGATAGCGACGGCGGGGTAGTATCGTATCGAGCGAGCGATTGGTGGATCAGTCGACCTTGCTTCCCGTACTAACTGCGTCTACATCACGCTTACATCCCGCATAGGTACATTCTATTCTAGTCTGTCACGAAATGCCATGTGGTTTAGTATGTAAAGAAGAGTTAGTAATAGTGCAAAAAAAAAGAGTAGTACAAGTGCGTCAAGTCTACTCTTATGGCATGATGTGAAACGTTTAGTTTAGGCGGAGGATACAAGTGTTGACATTCCTGTTTTGTAAGTTGTGGAGTCTAATGTTGAAATAAAACTCATGTGCGAATCTCTGTGGAGCTAGGTACTTCTAGCAATACTTTCAAGTAACCTAAAGTTGGTAAGTACCAAATCTAAGTTACAAAAAACTTTATTCAGTCAACTTTTCTAATTAATGTAAATAAATAGTAAATTATAACAATACTAGTACATAATCATAATTTATAAAATAGGTAAATAAGTGATGTGGGATGGCGGAGTCACTGCCCTTGCGTAGTGCATATGACTTCGAGACAATTTTGACAAACTTTACTAGACACAATTAGCCAGAATATTGAACAAAACAATTTTTTTAATATTTTAGATGATTTAGCGTTATTTCTATTATTAATTTCTTAAATAAGGCGAGAATGAAAATCAACACAAAGTATTGTGTAGATTTTTATGAACTGTCACAGGGATCATCCTAAATTATATAGATAGACTAATATAGACACTTCTCATTTGATATTTTAGCTGCTTTGGATTTCATAGAAAAATTACCAAGTTACGTTTTCTATCTTTCATTTTTATTTCTTTCTCCTGTGTTTAGGTATTTAGTAGAGAGTTAACATTCAGTGTTCGACCAAATAGAATAAAAACAGGTCACTTATGTCACTCTATTTATTATTTGAGACTTCTCAACATTACCTTCTGTACGTCTGTGAATGTTTTCAGGAGGATTGCAGGCTCTAATGTAGATCTTCCTAAATTTGGAGTCGCTTTTTGATATATACTGGCTTTGTACCACTTTCTTGGGCATTATTGCTTCCTCACCTACTGACATATACTTGTACATCACTGGAAAAGAATCATAAATCAAAAATTTTATATTTTCAACATTGTCAATTTCAGTGGCCTAACAGTTTATGCTGTTAGGCCACTGAACTGACTGACTGACTTTATCTTATGGGGCGGTCCCGGGTTCCATTCCCAGTTGACCAAATTGAGAAATGAACTTGTCTAAATTGGTTCTAGTCTGGGTGTTCTAGATTGTGCCCCAGAAAGAATTCTATTCCTCTGGTACTCATAGTACAGGGAATTCTAATAACATAAACACTTTAACAATAAATTACTTAATACGTACATTACGAGGCCGACATAAAAGTTCGAACGTTTCATGCTTCTTAAAACTAGATAAAACAAACTAAACAAACTAAAACAAATAAATACTGTCCACATTTTGTGGCATTTTTTATTTTTGCGTAGGCGGAACTAGTTTACCATACAAACAACAATGTAACTTCGAAACACGATTACAGTGAAATGTTTTTATTATGCGAAATCTTTAAACATGTACTAAGGGTTACAGCGGTTATCATCTACTATTAGTAACTTAAAATTGAAAGTACCTGTGATAAGGAAAAATATCCATAAGCTCATTCCCACATAACAGTAAAATGCACGATGATGGAATGAGAATTTCATCATTTCAGACATGATCTTACTCCTGTTGGCAAACGGCGAAAACATTTTTGCGTAGATTTTTAGCTGTCTTTCACATATTTATTTAAATTCTTTGAATTGTTTTCACATTTTGCTGACAGACGAAAACTCAAGTTTCGAGTTTCGGTAACGTCTGGCGGTCATGCCGTTAAAAATAACAAGCAGAAAATAAACAATTAACTCCTGTTGTTATTTAATGAACGACGTAAAACAATAATTTAATTCAAAATCCAAAATAGTCACCGATGAAAAAATGTATGAATTCATCGATTTGAACAACAATAACCAATAACACTGTATTTTTTTTATTATTATTTATTTTATGACTATGGATACAAGTAATTCAGTAAAACTATTAAAACTTGGCACCATCCAAAATATATATATAAATACATATATATAATATTATCATAGTCATACTCCCATTTTATCAAAAATTTCCATTATCCAATATTTTTCAGAAATCTAAATAATAAATACGATATTTTTATTTTTCCTTTTATTTTTTACATTTGACGTTAACACCTGTCAACAGTAGAAGCTACAGAACTTAGAGGATGCTACAGAACGAAAACATGGGAGCCACTAAAAAGGTTTTTTTCTCTATCACACTCTCTCTCGTCACTGCTGTGAAATCTTCATAAATTTTGTTTTTCTAGTGGCAATATATTATCTTAATTTAAATTGCTTCAACAGACGAAATTTTGCTAACGTTCCACCATTAGCTCAAAATCGTATTAAAACGTATCCAAAATTACAATTTATAACATAAGTACAATTATAATACTTGCTAAGTGCTAAATATAGCATTAGCGCTTAGCGTACTCAAACTCAAACGTGAAATTTAACATCAATAAACCAATCAGCTATTTCGCGTTTCGCACCAAACGTTAAATGCTACAAATAATATGTGAAAGTATTTCACGTTATAATTGCTTCAACCAATGACAAAAGCCGCAATTTCCACATAGAATATTCTATGAAATATTAAAGGAGATAACTCAGGACGAAGAAGGATTTTGTTTGTTAGCTGCGTAAGTAAAGCACGGATAGATTGATGGTATGACATTGAAGTATTGAAAAATTATGTCGCTAGATCGCATTTGGTTTAATTTTCTTAAAGTACTCCAATCCAAAGTGAAATAAGTTCGTTATAATTGTAGCACCTTTATGTCTTTCAAATTATAATTGCTATTTTAATTGTAATTAGTTTTTAATTTAACGTTATAATTTGAGCTATATATTTTTTTTTTTTTTTTATTGTGACTCGGCAAAATGACTGCATTATATTATATATTAACCAACTCTAGTTGCGGACACCAGCCGTTACACCAAGTACCAAGTACCAACCATCTCTAGGTTAGACTATGAAAACCAATTATTTTCCATCCTCTAAGGCCCCGTACCTTAGAGGATGGAAAAAAAATAAAACAAAGGAGCTGCCCTAACTACAGAATCAACGTGCATATATCCCAAATTTGAAAGTTACAAATAGCGGATTTCTTTAGTGTTGTACCATAATCTATCGATAAGTCATTATTGACATGCAAATGTATGGCTTGAATGTTGAAACTGTTTTTTTTTTGTTTCATTAGTTTACTGTAAACAAAGCATGCCTAAACAAACACAAGTCTAATAATTTAATCTCGAGTGGTATATTATTATAAATGTCAACACACATTTTTAAACTTTAAAAAAAAATATTTTCAACATTACAACTGGTAATTTATTTAGTAAAAGTCACCAAACTGATGTGCAGTTTGTTGGCGACATGCGCATTCTTACTAAATTATACCTACTTTACTGGTATACAGGGTGTCCGGTAATGAATGTATCATACTGAAATGGCTTATAGCACAGCTTAAGACTGTTCCAAAAAAAATGCAAAATGTACATTTTTTTAAATTTCCTGAATTGTTCTTGACTATTGAGTTTTGATAAAAAATTATATTAGGCATTAATAAAACTTTATTTAAAACTTACTTACAGCAAAAATCCAATCAAAGTAATTTTTCAATTCAAGAATAACTAGTAATGAGTCTTGTTTAATCTAAATTGAACATGAAATTATTTACCGAAAAACCTAATGATGGAATAACATTGTCTTGTAATCTAGTTACATTCAAAGTTCTGTTAAAATTTGACTCTTCAAAATGAAGCGATCAAATGAAGAAGGTCTTTGATCCAACGTTTATATTTGGCAGTCCTATTATTTCCAACCATTCTTTCTTCCTTTCTTCTTTTGTAGGAAAACTTGAAATAATAAAAATAATAATAATAAACAATAAAAACCTCGTAGTGAATTGTTTTAATAACAGAATATCGATAATATGTATGCTTACAAGATCAACACTATCTCAAAATAATCGTTAACAACAATCATCAAAATATACAAACAAACAGGCAATCTAAAGTAACAAAAGCAAAATTTGGCAATATTTATAAATAAACTACTTAAATAAGTCTAATTACATGAAATATTTGGGCTATTGTGTGATTTATAGACAAAACAGTAACACATGCCTGTGCAATGTAACATTCGTCTGAGTTGCGCTTTTTCTAAAGCCACATCCCTTAATGCTGCAGCGTCGCATTTTTATTAATACCTTATTTAATCTCACTGTCAATATTTCTGTCCAATTTAATTATAATACATGCGAATAATTCAATAGTACATTTGGAAAAACATTTCTTTTGACATTTGATGTACTTCCCTTTGACAACGGTATTATTTACCTCATGTACTGCGAAATGGACACGGTTGGCATTTAAGATGACGTTACGTATTTTCGATTCCCGTGTTTAACACAGACCAATGTAATGCTATCTCTTTTGGCTTAAGACGGCACGTAATAGTTAGACAAAGACATGTTTATGTTTTCGACATCGAAATGCATCATATGCATATAACGTCTGATTTATATATGTCTACGTAACATGTTCTTTAGCTTCCATAGAAGCTCCGTACTGACGATTAAGCGAGAGCAAGAACCAGGCCTTAAACTCCCGCGTAAATATCGCGCCTACGTCAGTCAACCAACAGTTTCGGGCACGTTCTGTTTGGTGGAAAATTGTGACTTCAGATTTGGCGATTGTAAGTATCATTTCCTACGTATTTATATGAGTATAGCTAATTATTATTTGTTGATCCATTAGATATATCAGTGTTTTGAATACACGTACACCGATAAATAAATAAAAAAGAGTGCTGTGGTGGCGTTTCAAATTTTTTCTACACAATTGTATCAATCTGGGCCGTACGTTACTTTTCGCGTCTGTTAAAACTAACTTCATCTCTATATTTTTCATAGTTATTTAATAATGGTAGACATTTTAAGCGTTACTGCTATCGCAGAAATAGTATGTGTTTCAGGAGACGATAGTGATGATGACGAGAGAAGAGTATGTGCACCTGCACCCTAATAAAGTCATGGACGATGCTACCTTCTCTTCTTCAGCCTCCGATGAAGACAGCAAAGATGACAATATTCCTTTGAGCGAATCGAAAAGGAAGAAGCAGGCCTATTATAGCAAACCCGTACTACAAGAGGCGTTCGTCCTTCAGGAGATGTTCTAACGCATGCAAAATATAAATTGATGATTTATTTGTCGATGTCGATTAATTTTGTAAGAAGAAATGTTTGAGTTTTTTTCAACAAATTATTTTATTTTTATAAATAAAATGAATATTTTAAATAGACTACCTTGAAAGGCAAAGAGTTAGAAATAGAATTATTTATTGACTGTAATATTATTGATATTCTTTGTGTTACCGAGCACAACTTACTATCTAATCCAACTTTCTATCATGTTTAACTTCAACAATTACCAGGTGGCTAGTTCGTTCAGCAGAGAAAAAACTATTCATGGCGGCTGTTTAATTCTTATTAAAAATAATTTAAAATTTAAAGAACGTACAGATATTGTGAGCCTATCTATTGAGCGGACTACAGATATATCCTGCATAGAGCTTGAACGGCTTGTTATAATAAGCGTGTACAGACCCCTCATTCATCTTACGAACTATTTGAAAAAAGATTAGATGAAGTTTTAGGCAAATTAAATAATCCAAATAAATATATTGCTATTTGTATTGACTTCAATGTTAACTTATTAGAAGATTCCAGTGCTAGCAGTAGGCTCATGTCATTTTTCCAATGTTATAATCTTGTGAATCTTTTCTTGGTGCCTACTAGAATAACTTCTATTACAGCCACTTGTTTAGACAATATTATACTAACGCCGTACCGAGTAATAAATCTATTATAAATAAATTAACTTCTGATCATGTGGTCAATTGGCCTCTTTTAATATAACTGTTGACTAAATGCCAAAAAAGGATATCACATGTGTTCCGATAAATAATTGTCGACTTAAAGCTTATAGAAATAACGTAATGCTTAAACTAACTGACATTTCGTACGTTACCGATCCCAATAAATTGTATAATTCAGTTTATAACATAGTGAAAAGTGAACGTGATTATGTTTTTAGTTTCCAAAACCATAACTATTAATAATTCATTGAAATTTAGTGATTGGGCGACTGTGGGAATTCACAAAAGTAGACAAAGGCTATATGATCTTTACGATGAAAGGACCTATAACACTAGTAACAGTTTTAATGATTTTCTGAGGAAATATTCGAAAATGTTAAAACGTGTTTGTGTTGCAGCCGAAGCAATGTTTATAAATAATAAAATTAAAAGCAGCGCGAATGTAGTAGAAACGACTTGGAATATTATAAACAGCGAAACTGGAAGGGTCAAAGCTCGTAACTTAGATTTTCAACTAAGATTTAATGACAAAATTGTAAACACAGACGCAGAAGTTGCTAAAATATTTGAATTTTTTTTACTGACATTCCAATTTTGACTACTAGAGGACCATCCACAAACATCAGGGACGTGGCCGGGGCGTGCTAGTTTGTATGAACTGCGGGCCCGTCCCGGCGCCCGGTCCGGACACGAACATGTGTGAAGGAGTTCACACAAAATATAGGCAACGATATTTTTTTGAGCTCCTGACGGGATTTGGGAGTGTGTTAGGGGGTGGATTAGGTTAAGTTAGGTCACCCAACTGGCCATTATTTGGATCGTCGTGCGCGCCATCTTGTATTAAGAAGTGAGTGCCATATTCGTAATGAGCACCCCCAAATACCTCTAAATTGATACGCATATTACATTTACTTCAAAAGTCGTGTCCGCCATTTTGGATTTAGAAATAAATTCTATATTAGTAATGAGCACCCCCAAATACCTCGAAAACGATACCCAACTTGCCATTATGTGAATAATCGTGCCCGCCATCTTACCTCCTAACCCACCACCTAACCCACCCTTAACCCACCCCCTAACCGACCCCTTAACCGACCCCCTAACTGACCCTCTAACCGAGCCCCTAACCGATCCTCTAAAGGACCCCGAACCGACTCCTAACCAACCCCCTGACCAACCCTCTAACCGACCCCCTAACCGGCCCTCTAACAGACCCTATAACCGACCCCCTAAACGACCCCTAACCGGCCCCCAACCGACCCCCTAACCGAACTATTTATTAACCGACCCCCTAACCCAACCCCTAACCGACCCCATAATCGACCCCCTAACATACCCCTAACCCACCGTCTAATCCACCCCCTAACCCATATTCGCAATAACACTTTTATTAGGTCGTTTCGGTTTTAATTACAATTTAGTTTCAATTGTTTCTTAGAACAACTAAAAAAATTAATTGCTATTAATTTAATTGCAATTAAAATTAATTCAATTTAAATCAATTGCAATTGATTGATTGATTGAATTTGATTGAATTGATTGATTGAATTGATTTTTTAATCTGATTGAAATTTAATTGATTAACGTCCAACATTGGTAATAATGCTTACTTCTGAATATGAATATGAATTATAGATTATTCTGAATTTTGTTTTTTTTTTAATTTTGAATATAAATTAGGGAAATGAATGGCTAGGCCCACACTAAATTGTTTATGGGTAATGGCTGGCCCAACCCGATACATTGTATGGATATACGTAGTTAGGAAATGAAGGGCCCAGAATAATACAAATGTTGGTATCTAATTTTTCTAAGATGGCGTCGGAAAATTGCGAAAACGACACCAGATTTAAAATCTGCGACCCCCAATTACTTATAGCACATATTCAGATGTAATAAATTCGTTGTAGTTTTGGAGCAGCCCGGTCTGAAAGGAATATAAATATTCTTTGGTCATTCTACTCTGTACCCAGAGCCATAAAAAAACCAATAGTTCACAGAAGGTTCACAGTAGTAGTCTGTCTATGTAATGTGGTAAGATTCGCTTTGGACCTTTTTGGTTAGATCCTCTTTGTTGGAGGGAAAAGTATCGTTTTTATTTTGACTTTCAATTATTTTGTGAAATCTACTTTAAAGTGGAATAGGCTAGTGCTATTGTGCCTTAATCGAAGATTAAAACGCGAAATTATACGAATATCAAACTAAAATACCCGTATCGGCCCGTTTAAGGAATCCCGAGTTAATCCAAGCACGCCGCCTCAAATTGCCTATCCTCTTTGTGGCGGCCATTATTTACAGAAACATAATTAAACTTCATGTTTAGGCTGATGGCTTTGCCAAAGTCTTAATAAATTAAAAAAATAATAATGTGGTAAGTAGCTAAAAGCTTACCGCGAAAAGCCAAGAGAAATAAGAAAAAAAAAAACGTTATCGTCAACAATCATCAATCGTCACGCATATATCTTTCTAATTTGTGCTTTGCCTCGACTTGTTTGAACTTGTTTCTTTTCTTGTTTGTTTGTTGTCTGTCGGGCCGGTATCGGAAGCTCTGTGTTGCGCTACTTGCGCATCTCGCTTTGATTGATAGGGTTATTTATTTCGTGATTATTTATTCGAGTTGTGCGTGCACTTTCACAGCCGAAGGTGCGTTAAATTGAAGATAACATATACAAATTGCTACTTTACTAATCGCGTGTTACGTTATCCAATTAATGTAAGTGCTAAAATCCAACAGCAAAAATGTCTAAAGTGGACCAAGGCATCGTGATTATCCTCGACGTAGGTCGGAATGTTGGAACACCAGAGGAAAAGAATGAGAAGAGCTTCGTTGCGGAAGCGCGGGAATGCGCGGCCAAGATTATTGAGAGAAAAATTATGAGTCAAGGGAAGAATCTTCTGGGAATTGTTCTGTTGGGCTCGAAAAAAACGAAGAATAACATGGCTGAACAGTGCGCGGGCGCCTTCAAGAGGATAGAATTACTTCATGAACTTCAATCTCCAAATTGGCAGATGATCAGGAGTTTGCCAGAGATAGTAAGTACTTGTGGTACTGTATTCTTAAATTTACTGGCTTTTTGTGTTTGTATGAGAGTTTGTTTCAAGTAATATGAAAAGTCTTGAACCATAGAGTATATTATACCGCCACAGATAGGCATAGGCACTGGTAGGTCTATTTCCAGCTGGCCAATCACAGATATAGAAGGCTCTACCTATTGCCCCAAAACTGACTATGCTTTTGTGTATGTCTATAGGTCACAGTAACTGTTCCATCTGATGAATAATCTGACAGTTTACCACTTTGAATTCTATACACAAAAAGTGTTAGTAGTGATATATTAACACAGGGTTTCCCAAAGCGGTCCCTACCTAGTGGTCCTCAATGGGCGCTGCAGAGTCCTAGGGGGTGTGGGTGATAGGGGACTCGGAAGCAATTGGGGATATTGATGCTGGCTGGCGGGTATTAATGCATTTGAAAAAAAATCTTAATAAAGTACACTACTTATGTATAATTTTTTTCATTGTGATGTTTTGTGTTAACACAAAAAATATATGTTTCCAATTATTTTTTGTAGTGGTGGGCATTGAAATTTTAAATCTTTAGTGAGTAGTGAGCCAAAAAATTTGCGAACTAACCCAATAGGTTATTATGTTAATTCACATATTACACTAAAACTTAATATCTATAGCTAAATTTACACTTAAATTACTAAAATCTAACCATGCTAACAAGTATTAAATTAGCACCCCGTATAATGTGCAGTAATATAATATCGGAGCGGAATATCTTTCTACCCTCATGTTCATTTTAATTAATATTATGAATCAAGCAGTGGTGTACAGAAAAACCTGCAATAGGTTTATGAGACACCACTTCTACTATGTACCTTATTTTAAGTTATATTTGTAATAAATAAATAAAAAAATAAATAATACATATTTACAATGTTTGTTTTTAGGCAACAAATACTCGTGGTGACTGGATTGAAGCTATCATTGTAGCTGCAGACCATTTAAAAAATGGTATCAGTGGAGTCAAGATAGCCAGTAAGAAGATTGTACTGATGACTAACTTCCTATGCCCCACGGAGCTTGATTCAAATGATATAGAACAGGTACCTTTAATTCTGGAATCTGTTTTACATGAGCTAGTGTTTGAGTTCTTAGATTTTCGCTATTGTTACATGTAGAAAATAACTATTTTTTCAGATCTAAATTGCATGTATTTATTTTTTCAAACAAACCAATTACCAAAAAAATAAACAAATTTTCGGGCTCTTTACAGGTCCCGTGGTCACAGGTGGCTGTAAAGGGTACAATGTGTTTGTTTAAAAAAAACAAATAATACACAATTTACATCCAAAAAAATAGTTTCATTTCCTATGAGTGATTCTAATAACAATTTTGAAATTTCAGTTCTAAAAATTTTCTCTTTATCCTTGTCAAGAACATCTTTTTATTTACATATATGAGCAATAATGTTAACTTTCATAATAATTACAATGTCAATTCTGTACATTACACAACAGAATAAATTTTGTATATGCTTCCCAGGTACTCAATGGATTACAAGAGGATAACTTTGAAATAGACATCATTGGACCAGATATATATGATGAAAGCCATGACAGCAATGATATTGAACTGGCAAAACAGTTTGTAACAATAACAAATGGAGCCACAGAACCATTTCATCATATTATGCAGTATTTACTCTTCCACAAAAAAAGGTTAAAAAATCCTATGCCTTGGAATGTTGATCTGAGTATTGGACCAAATATAAAGGTCCCTGTATCTGTCTACATCAGATTAAGAGATGAGCCTGTTGTAAAAAATTGGCTCAAAGCTGTCAAAGATCGAGTAACCTCCACAGCTAGCACTTCAGAAGGTATAATGAGACATACACATCATGTCAATGAAGATAATCAAACTGTTGTTGAGAAAGACAACATCATAAAAGGATATAACTATGGACAAACTGTTATTCCGTTCAGTGAATGTGACAAAACAATGCAGTATGAATCAGGTTCAAAATGTTTATCCGTCTATGGTTTCACCCACGCTACTAACATCAACTGGCAAACTTTGTGTGGAGATGGTTTACAATACATATTTGGTAGGAAAGGAAACAAAAACGCTCAAAAGGCTGTCAGGTGCCTCGTTGAGTGCCTCCATGAGTTAAAACTAGTTGGTCTTGTCAGGAGAGTGTACAACAATGGCAATGCTCCAAAAATGTTTGCTGTGATGCCCGTTATTGACACTAACAATTTTATCTGCTTATCCATGGCAGAGGTGTGTTTCAAAGAGGATATAAAGAACATAGCATTCCCTTCTACCAATCTTAAAAAGTTTGCTTTTACAGATGAGCAAGTTAATGCCTTCAAAGACCTCATTCATGCTATGGATTTGACGAAAGCTTATGATGAGACTTTTGATGAAGCAGAGGCATTTCCTATAGCTGAAACTGTTAGTCCTTCAGCACAATATGTATTGGATTGTATAGCATTCCGTGCTATGAACCCAGGAAAACCATTACCACAACCCAGAGATGAGATTATGATGTTGTTCAAGCAACCTCCATTGATAGAGAAAAGGTCGCGAGAACCTTTGGAAAAGCTGAAGCGGTTATTTACACTGAATGAAGTTGAAGTGAAAACTAGAAACAAGAAAAATAATGATATACAATTAGACAATGTTCCAATGAAACTGTTGGATGCCCCATTAATAAATAACGAAAGTCATAGTAGTGTTGCAGATGCTCCCAAACTTCAAATGCCCAAGAAAATTAATGAAATTGTAAGGATTGGAACAATTGATCCTATTGAGGATTACAAAGCTCTCTCTAACAAAGATAAAAAACTAAGTGATCTAGCTCCAGACATGACTGATGCAATTGAAAGTCTCATTTATTACAACATAGATGGAAACTACAACAAGGCATTAGATGCTATGAGTTTCTTCAGAAGTGAGTGTGTTAAGGTGGAGCCTTCACATTACAACAGCTGGTTGCAGAAGTTTAGGGCTGCATTAGTTGACCGCAAGAAACAAGAAGTGATTGATCTCATCACTGAAAGGCAATTAAGCTTTATTTTGAAAGGAGAGAATCCATTGAGTACTTACGAAACAGAAGATGGCCATGATGATAGTCAAGCTTATGACAATGATACAATACCTAACTCCACAGATTTGAATCTTCCATCCACAATCAATGATATGTTTGATGAAATGTGAAATTTCATTTTCCTCCTTTATCATGTTTATTTGGAAGAGCATTTCAATATTAAATGTTTATAAGTATGTTATATATTATGTTATTATAGTAATAAAGAAAAAATAAATGCACTCGTTATTTAATCAGTATTTCCTTGTAACTAATTATCCAAATAATACAACAGACATTCAAGTAGGCCTGAATTTTAATAATATTCCAATAAAATCTAATCTCAAGTTTGCACACAATAAATTCATGTAATTTGTCATATAATTATAGTAGTAAATTCAGTTGTTAATTGTCTTTTAAATGATCACTGTACACCAGTTGGGCCTATATTGTTTTGGGAATGGAGAAGCTCAAGAAACTCTTGAAGGGAAATGTCTTCCTGGCAATCTGTATCCATGTCATGTTCAAGTTGGGCTTCCAGTGAGTTGGCTTCAGGGCTGAGGACTATATTTTCATCCAGCACTACGTGGTTCAGCCGCGATTTGAGGCTCTGCAATATCTCTTCGAGTTCGAGGCATTTGTTTCGTATCGATGTACCGAGATCCGACGCTGGGTCGATATCGTCTATTATGGCTGTTTCCGAGAGTGAATTGGCGGGTGTTCTCGTTCGTGGTGGCTGTATCATGCTGAACAAGTTGTCCGGAATCCCGTTGCCGTTTCTCACTGCATCAGGCGGCGACCTAGACTCGGTAAATTCTGCCAGTATCTCGTCAATAAGATCCTCTGCGTTCTGCCGCGGATCCACCACATCTTCGGGTGTTTCCGCTCCACTCTCGTTATTTATCATCTTATTATTTGAATCCAACTTCATATTGACTTTCACGAGCTCTGAATTATTGATTCCTTATGAAAATAAATAATAAATACGAAAGATAACACAAATCTCTTGTCGCAGTCAGATGATTGATGTAAACGGTGTTGCCAATTTCCGTGCTTTGCTTCTCACTGGGGTTGCTAGCATTAGAGTTGACACATAAAGTTTTAAAAGATTTACAAAATACTTCTACGCCTAATACTGCAGTTCATAGATGCTTAAAGAATTAGCCCTTATGTGAACTTTAGATGTCGCAAAACCGCCTCATTGGGAAGAAAAGGTCAAGGTACGCTTCCTTTCGAAGTTTCTTCGTGATGTCTTCTTTCGACATTATTTTGACAGCAGCCTTACAGCTGTTGTGCGCATGTGCGAAGAAACAATCCCTTATCGGCTGCACAAAAAACAAAACATTTTAAAACAAATTCGTTTAGAGATTTCATTGCAACGTATTAAATGTTACCTTAAAATCAGCCAATTTTGCTCCTTGGAACTTAGACAAGCAATGTTTGAAAAATTTGTTATAATGCCTTCTGCAGAGGAAGATACGGTTCTCAAACGCCCAGTAATCACCTTCCGCAGAGCAAAAACACCCGCAAGCCCCGCACTGATCCAAATTGTAGGGCACACATTTCATCTGTCAACAAGGTCATTATTAACAATGAAGTCATGAAGTCGTTCTAGCTTGCAAGGTATAGAAAAGTGCAAGAAGACTATTGATACTTTACCACGACTGGGCAAATCAGTGACTTTTTACCCTGAAAACTGTAGGCGAATTTAATCTGCTTCTTCTTATAAACAGGGCTGGTATCACAAGGTCTAAAATAAATGCAATAAATGATCATTATTTCATATACTTACGTACTAAAACGCAACAGAAAAATATATGTCGGAGAAAATTCACAAAAGTCTTCATATATTAAGTATGTGAAGTCCTCACAAGTCAGAGCGTGCTAGACTGGCCGAATACTGTACGGGGCCTAATAATGATGTAACCTAAGTTAATAAATGGCGCCCAAACTAGGGACCACGCCCACCCTTGACGCCGGGCCCTTGAGATCCGATAGTGTAATAAGCGTTTTATATACGTAATAAAGTCACCATAATTAGGGACTCCTCCCTAACCATTATTAAAGTGGACTCACAATGCACAAATTCTAGCAGTATATTGCCAGAATTTGTTCATTGTGAATCCACCTTTACACCTTAGTACGTTAGGTAACGCCATAATGCACACGAAGTTAGATTTAGGGTCCCCTGGAAATCAGGTAGCTAGTGCAGTGAGGATTTCATCGCTGCACTAGGTTCCTTCGCGTTTGGATACCACTTTCCACTTAACATCAGGTGGAGTGGAGTCATTTGCCTGTCATGTATAAAAAAAAAAAAAAAAAAAAAGTTTTATTTTCTCCTTAAGTGAGCCCCTACACTTATTATTATTAATAAGGAATCGGCTATAGCCGATTAGAAAAAGTCCTATGTCCATGCAATAAAAGCGAAAATGACATAGCGTGTATCGCTTCCGTGCGGACAGCCGTCGTCGTGCACCACACGTCTTATTCTCACTCATTTTGGAATAAAGCTTCTTCTGTCCGGCTTATTCTCAATAAAATGTGATGTGAATTCTTAAAAAAAATCCTTCCACATAGAATAAGATGTTAAACCATATAGCATTATACGAATCTATGAAGTGATTTGCAGTCATGGATGTCAACTCACGAGGGATTATCATTAGATTTGAAGATACTCTTCCTCTTGGCAGTAGAATTGAAAGGTGCACAGTTTTGTGGCCAGGGTCCTGGTTTAGGTGGCTCGCGCCATGGAGGCTGGTACTCGTGCTTCACAATGAACCGCGGTGCTCGCGGCCCGAGTCCGTATTTGCCGTATTTCTGCAGGTAATCGCTTACGCTCGTTGAAATAGAAAATCAATCCTTTATAAACAAAAATAACTGAAATGCGTACGGTCATCTGCCAAATAAGTTCTCACGTAGGACATGAACACTAACCAAATATATCTGAACATTGGATGATAATCAATCGTATTAAATTGAATCTAAAGTGAACTTTATCCAATGTATATATTATAAAATTGAGTAGAGATGAAACGGATATCCGGTAAGTATCCGGTTTATCCGGCCGGCCACCAGATAGTAGAACAATATCCGGATACCGAATATTTAAAACTGAGGAAAATTAACAATCAGTAAATCAAATAAATTGATTTATTGATCAAAAAGGATAGTAATAGGATAAACAGCAACTACACGATCATTAACCATTATTTTATTACAACTGAAAGAACTATGAAGTTAGATAACGTTATCTGCTAATTTGGTACTCAAATTTCATTAAAAGCTAATTATGGTGGATGAAGACCATCTGCATTAGGTGGTAAAAATCGGTTCTATTTATTTTAATTAAGGAGACCAGCTTCAGAGGAGAGTTTTTGACTATAAACTCTTGCAAACTTTGTTAAATTTTAATTTATAAGTACTCGTTATTGCCACACGACCAAATGAAAGGATCGCTATCATAGTCGATTTGAACTGTCTTCAAATAATTATCGATCTTCTGTTGTCATATATACAATGTGTACATACCATTGACCTACCAAAGGTCAATGGTACATACCTACAATAATGAAACGTGTAAGTAGATTTAAATATATTTTTTGGCAAACCTGGTATCAAGGTTTAGGTTAGTTAGATCACAAACAAATTTATGAAATCAGATTGAAACAAACTAGTAAATGGAGTATCAATCAGCAAAAAAAGCTTATACTCATAACAACTAGAAACACTTTTTCATTGTTAACATTTTTCTGCTGTGTATTTGTTTGTATTATCGAATAAATTAATCCTTTTACAAAAACGACATCATCAAATCAAATCGTCAATTTAAAAGTGCAATAATTCACTAATAATGAATTAATCACGGCGATACGCGCTGTAAGCTGGTCGCGACGTGTTTACGGCAGTGGGTCAGATATCCGGCGGCCGGCTATCCGACCTAGTTGCTCGCTGGATACCCGGTATCCGGCCAAATCATCATTAAATCGTCAAACAAAATCAAATTTTATTCCAAATTTTCTAATACAGTAAATAAACTGTGTTTTAATTCTGGCTACTATTAGTTAACTTTACTTAATGCTTAAATACTTAAAGTTAGTAAAAGGGTAAAAATGTAATAATATGTAAGTTGTGATCATTTTTGTGACATCAATATATTCGTTGATATGGTATCCCTACTTAACCTGTTATATATAACCTACCCGTGCTATTACTTTTTTATGTAAAAGGTAAAGGGCGACCTTCATTTGTGTTTTTGGGCTCTCCTGTAACATTTTGTCCAAAATATTTATTAGGTTTTGTTATGGGGTGGCCGAACGTAGATGTTTTCTATTACATAGGTATAACCTTAGAGCATATAGGACTGGAGGCGTCATCGATAGGCAATCCCCTCTGTCAAGGTACAAGCACAAAACAACTATTTTTGTGATTGAGAAATAAATAAAACATCATTCATTCATTCAATTCACCACGTCAAGTACTCCACGAAACATGTCGTCTTGCGTTATACAAACTTGCAAAAATATCTCTGCTGCATCCAGTCTAGCCAAGGGTGGAATTACATTCCATACATAAGCCTATTTTTTACATTAATTGCTAATTTTCTATTTTATGACATTTTTTCACAATGATCATATTGATTCAATTTATCGATTAAAAAATATTTGAAAACATTCGAACATTTGACATAAGGATGCCTATGAAGTTCCCTATTTACTAACAGGCTATTTTTTCGTTACAGAGAAGCGACGCGCTCTTTTAGCTCCTATTTTTATCGACAGATTATAATATAACGAAATTTATTCAAATTTATTTCTCCGTCGTATTGTATATTCAATAATAATGTAATAATTTATACATAATGAAAATAAATTGTAATTGTTTAATATAAATCATCATAAATCATGCCGTACTGTAAGAAAAAAAATAAAATAAAAACTACATATACGAGTACATACGCACAATACACGTAAATTACGAAAGCAAAAAAAAAAACCAAATAGCTAACTGTCCTTATCCTACAAAAGACAGAAAGAGACCCGTTACGTCAATTTCAATTTTCGAACCACAAGCGAATGAAATATTTAGATTTAGAACAAAGAAACTATAGAGTTGATTTAATGTTAATCTTATTTTTAAAATTACTTTTTATTAAATGTTAGTAATAAAGAACTAACAAAATATTGTTGTATTCGTTTTACTATTTGGAGTTATCAATCAGAAGTCCGAAAATACATTGGCCCGAAGTAATGTTTGTTCGAATTTTTGTAATCCCAAATGTTCTTTTTTAGGTTATTTTAGGAATATTACAAAACAAATTAACTTCATCTTTTCTTTGTAATAAGCTACCAAAATCCCCTGAAAGCATAAAGGTTTTGTTATAAATCGGTTTTAGAGATTATGAAACTTGGAGTTTACTTCTAGTTGGAATCTAGAAATTCGTATCATCGATACATTTCTTACAGCACGTCATAACCACCAACATAGAGACACGGCTATTTTCACATTTACAATATTTCTATGTACGTATATATCTGCACGTATAATTCTTATTACTTGAAGTGAATTCGTATAAAATTCAACATAATACTGTAAAATTAATTAATATTAGTAGTAGTAGTAGTAAGTAGTTTTCACTATAAGCTAAATATGGTGCATTTGATATTTCCAGTAGAAGCTGAATATGGATAATTTTTGGGCCTTCAATTTGTGGCAAAGAAAATTAAGCAATACTGCAATGACTTTACAGTTTAAATTAAATGTTTTAGTTGTTTTAATATTTCTATTCATGTCACTACGTTTATAGAGGTTAACTCCGGCCATGCTTGTCATTGGTTCCAACGCTGACTGCGAAAAGCCATAAACTGAAAAAAAAACTGAAATTTTTTCGCGGTTTTTGGACTTTGAATTGTATTTATTGTCATACATTTATTGGTAAGTCAATGGGCAATCTCCTCTGGCAAATACAAGTAAAACAATACCACTGTTACACTACACACAAAATTGGAAAAGAAATTCACTACATCCAGTCTAGCCAAGAGTCGAATTACATTTTTCATATACATGATTATCCAGCATGTAATACTTATCGTCACCGTCATGTCGATAACTTTCCGTCTCTAGTATATTCATGAGAATCGATTTATTTTTATAGGCCTATTCTGTGTACGGATATGACATGAATGTGGGTTTCATCTGTGTATTTGTAAAAATAAGCTAGTGTTGTAGGCTTTTGTTTGTGTGCGACCATTGTGACACAATTCGATTTTGCATTTGAGTGCACCTGTTTGCTTGTAGTACTACCCCACGCCCCTCAAAAAGGGGCAGAAAGTTTTATTCGAGAAATAACGCTAATAGCGCCTCCCGTCCTATATGCTCTAAGGGTATAACTATACATTCATGTTTTTTAATTAATTTTATATTTATGACTTTTTTCCCGGTAACAAAAATCTCTCTCTAACTATCTCTCTGTACAGTGGCATTTAGAGGTACACGTTAATATCATAGTATAATAAGAACAAGTATGATAACTCTATACAAACAAACGTCGCAACGAGACATGTAAGTGTGAACGTACACCGCGCGCCGTGCTTCGGACGCGGACATTTGCATAATCTAGCAATGTGCGTAACACTGGTTGTTCCAACGCGTCATTATTATACGAATATGTGCGTCTGTACACGGCGCGCGGTGGTTGTGTGTACATACAAGCCGCGCTGTTATTTTGTACGGAATTACCCTACTTGTTTTATTCTACTAAGTTAATATCGTGAAATCTGACAATGTCAATTCTTACTCTATGTGTGACGTCGTGGAATGCGTCGCGACCATCAACATGACTTCCAGGTCCTAGGTTTGGAGAGTTTTCACCGACAATACGGCGCATAAATGAACTCAAGTTGGGCCCAGATATTGGCAGCGTTTCCTTCTCCAGTGTTGAACCAAAGCATATTTGTGGAGCCTCCTGCTGTACCACCACGTACTCAAAATCTGTTCGTCAATAATAAACTTCGATTAACTAGTTAAGTCCTAGAGACTTACTATTTTGATTCTGGAGGTCTACTCTCGATCTCCTTCCGACATCCGTCCGAAACAATTACTGTCAAATAAGTAATATTCGACAAAATTAAAAGACAAGTATCCACTTTGAAGCTTCATGCGCATCACGCGTCTTTTCATTTGGTCAAGCATTGCTTATTTGGCAGTAATTGTTTCGGACGGATGCCGGAAGGAGGTCGAGAGTAGACCCCCTGTACAGGTGTTTCTAGTGCAGCTGTGTTTTCATCCACGATTTTTTTATAAAATTTAAATTTCAAAAAAGTATTTTAAAATGTATAAAAACTTAAAAATACCAAAATCTATTTAAATATTTAAGAACGTATTTTTTTAAAGTTTCTATCAATTTTAAAATTTTGTTATTTAAAATATTTTAAAAAGTAGTGGACGGAAACACGCTGCGCTCGCGACACCTTGTGGTTCTAGAACGCTACACACCAAAATCGTTAGCGACACCGTACTAAAGTCACTGATTTATAAGAAATCAGTCATAATATTGTATAAGTACCTAGAGCAAGTCAACAGTGTTCCCTATCAACACATCGTGATTTGTACCTTACCACCATATGATTTCTCCTTCATATTATTGGGACGCAAAACTCGCCGAGACTCGTAGGGCCGCTGCATATTGTTGATTAACTTCCTACCCAACTTACTGACTGATTGGCTTCACGAACTCCCGAACACTCCCAACCATCACGAAAGCATATCAAACGCTAAGCCTTCGTGATGGTTGGCACAATAAAAAACATGACGAATCTGAATATTACGATGTTATTGGAGCACGCTCGTCGTTTGTGTAGGGTGACATAATAACATACACTACAAACACTTTTTTGAACAAGTAGTTACAAAGTTATGACAAGGGTGTTTTATTATCGATCTATTTTTTCAGATACCCTACTTGAAATCGAAAGTTGTTTGATCGAATGGTAAATTGCCTAAACTCATTTATACAGTGGCCCATGTGGTCGATAAATCACGAGAGCAATATAGAATGCGTTTTATAGTAAATGGGTACCAGCATTTTTATTCCATCAAACGGATATTTGATTTTCAGTCATTATCAGCCCTTTATGTGTCAGTGTCAATGCTGGGTTTCTGGTGATAGTAGGTTACCTACTATTGATAGAACAATCACACAGTTATTAAAATCCACATTTGCAACTTTTTAAATTTATGTTGTAATCGTAGTCACCCTACCATTAAGTACCCTCGGAGAAAGAACGATTTGTGCGCGGCATAAAAATTGCGAAGGTCGAATTTTTAGATAGGAAATTGTGAAAGAGCTCACCCTCTGTTATGTCCCATGGCATGTTCTATGTATAAAGCCTTCTAAATCTAAATAATAGTTAAACAATCTGTAATAAATAAAAGATCATGTTAGCATGACATTATACAGTATGAACGTAAAGAAAAATATAAAAAGCCTATGGAAATAAAGACTAGTAGTTTAAATTAGTCGCAATAGAGCTCCTAGTGAAAGCATTCAAAGTACTGCCACCTTATCTATTTCTGCCATCATGTCAATGTCAATACTGTGTTCCGGTTTTGAAGGGTAAGGGTGCTGGTGATATTACAGCTTAGAGGATGGAAAAATTTCCATAGTCTAAGTATTACAGGCATATGGGACTTGTCAACTTATGTCTCAGGGTGACGGGCGCAGTGGCAGTGCGCCTCAGATCTTTGCGATTTAAAGAACTAAGTGGCACTGCAACTGCTATGGACAGGCGTGTAGCTTACCATCAGGCGCACAACTTGTTCGTCCCGTTCGTCACTTCATATTTTTTAAAAATAGATCGTCGAATGGGAATATCTATTTCTTGATGTCGTTCAGATTCATAGACTTGGAAATTATTTAGGTAATAAATTACAATTATTTATCACTGAACAGGTGCAATAAAAATGCCCAACATACTTCTACAGTTAGTGATCGAATTGACAAAATCAAATTTTGGAAAAAAAATATCCATTCAAAAAGGGCGCATTCGAGGTGTAATAAATTAGTTGTCATCAGTTACTACGATTACCATAGGTATCTCAGCAAACTACGGCCGGGCCTTTATGTTACACTCTGTATAAACATCGAAGGCAATCCCACCCGACCCAGAATATAAGCCTAATGACAAAAATTATGGGTGATTCCGTAATAGCTTTTCCTTTGGCTTATTATCAAAAAGTCACCAAAGAACCTTTGTGACACGCACGGCATGGGAAACTCCAGCTGTATGCAAAAATGCTCTGCAATTTTATAGTTTTCATAATCATGTGAAAGTTCTTCCCATCATCAAAATTTTGTTATCTAACGTACGTACATTTCAAGTAAAGGTTTTGGAGCCGAATCACGGTGGTTGTGAGCGGATAATGAAGTTAAACAGTAAGACAGAATATTCTAAATGACACAAAAGCAATCTGTGTACTGCTTAGAAGTAAAATCTTAAAATAATATAAAAATATCATATTTAATTATTACCTTGAAAAAGAACAAAGTATGAAACACCCATAGACTTAGAATATAATCACATAATATTCTAAATCCATGGCAAATATGTAAGATATAAATAAAAATAATAAAACCCCTTTCTTCGCCACCCGATTTTTATTAAATGAAGTTGTCATGTCAAAATTAAAACTATACTCACAAAACTATAAGGTCGTGCATTTCAGAACGAACTTCGAATCAATCGTCATTAATCCTTTTTTAATTTATTTTTTACATTATAATACAATTTAAAATTTCAAATATTAAGTTTGCCTCAAATACTCCTAACCCCATACTTTCTACGAATATAGCATCGGGCTCGGGTTTTTTTTGCTATCTAATAAACTCGAAAATGTATTTAAAGTTGCCGCCAAAAAGTTCATTTCCGGTAATACCATAAAGCCATTGAACCGAATTATTTTTGTCTACGACAAATACTTCAGAAATACATCTGCACTTTACAATAATTCGCAAAAAGCTGGCTAGGTGGCGCCTAGCACTTTAGAAAGAAAACTGACAAAAATAATGATTTGCTTCATAAAGGGTTCTTGTATTACACGAAATTAAACTTTGTGCTAATTAATTTCGTGTAGAAATTAATTAGCACAAAGTACAGTGTTTCTATTTTCTCAGTATCTCTCTGCAAAGTTCGTGTTCGTGTACGTAAAAACCGAACGCTTTCAGACGATTTGAAAGTACATAGAGTTGCTATTACATTTTTTATTTGTTTATTATTTATTATTTATTATGAAAAAATGTTTATTATAAAAAGGTCACAGTCACGACTGATAATATACAGCGTGTACTTGTATTTTTTACAAGAAACTGATACCTTCAAAAAAGACAACAAATGGTTGTTTTCAAAAAGTCCAAAGACTTGTTTTTGTAGCTTGTGGTGTTTCAATAGGAAAAGTAAAGAATATGATACAAACAATAAATAATTTCCTTTTCAGTCAACTAAAATGGTACGAAAGAACAAGTTCGAATCAATCGTACTTTTTATAATGATTCTATGTTTTGATCATTTACGTGCATCCATAAAAGAATGACGTTTAATGGCATATGTACAACATTTCAGTGATATGGTTAAGTAATAGTTTCAACAATGGTCTGTCATTAACATTATTTAGTTATGATTAATTGATAAATGATTTCAAAAAGTATTAACTTTGTACATTGGGAATACGACTACCCTGATACTAGTACTCTGTTCGCTTCTTTAAATTATAATGAGATTATTTCCTGGAATTGTGGAACGTGAAATAAGCAAATGCCATTAAACAATGTAATGGTTACAAATTTACAATAATTATAATTTGTTTAGCAGTGTTAATGAACTGAGGTAATGAACAATAGGCTGCCTTATGGCAAAGTATATATACTGGCAATACATTCTAGGCAACCTTGATTTCAGGTGCATTTGGACTAGGAATTCTAGGCTGGTATTGCAACTGCTATGGCTAGGCATGTCACTTGTTAGTCCCGTCATTTGATTACAAAAAAAACATTGATTTCTGATTAAAAAAAATCATGATTACATGTTAGGCCACATAGTTTTTAAAAAGATAACCCGTTTGGATAGGTCCCTCAATGGCAATTCCTACCACCATCCTAACTAGTTAGTCATCGTGAGTAAATCTTTGTTTCAGAGAGCACTTGGCTTGTGTGAAAGGAATCCTATGGACGAGAAAGTTAGCATGGAAAGCAAATCCTACATGCAATTAAGCCGAAAATTCCACGCCAGTGTCACAGTTGTCATGTGAAACCACCTACTGTTGATCATACTCTATGTGAGTCTAAAGGTGTGCATCTCTCAAGACCCATTTCAAGCCCCTGAAGAAGATTTCTAAGTTCCTGATATTCGAGAAATGTAACAGTATGCAGGAAATTATAAGTTTGACTGCAAATGTGGCCTCTCTTATATTGGACAGATGTCAAACCCGTCGCACAAAAATGTTTGCAGTCTACGAAAATGTCATGGACTGGAAAAACAATTAAATAATTATGTTTGTATTGCCTATCCAAGATGCTGCAAGATGCCCAAGAGGTCATTGAAATTAAACAGAGAAAATCGTTGCTCCGTACGGCTAGTTTGGGATCTAGTATTTCTGCTGATGAATGAATTAATGAATTGATGAATTAATTGTCACTCTTTGCCTCTGGTCCAACTCTGACCTTTCTTATCATATGAACAAAAGACGGGCGGAATGTGGCTATCGTGCAGGTGGCAAATAACGGTCCCACGTGGTACTTTAAAGACAACAATTGAAAAATTACTTTGATTGGATTTTTGCATACTTTTGCTGTAAATAAGTTTTAAATAAAATTTTATTAATGCCTAATATTATTTTTTATCAAAACTCAATAGTCAAGAACAATTCAGGATAAGAAATGTTCCAATTTTGCAAACATAGTTTTTTAGTAAAATTTACTCCGTTTGCACATTAATAGCAATAATTTCATATTTACATTAGATACAATGAGAAATGATATCATTTTGAAATCCTCATTAAACCTACATTATTTTAAAGTACTTGGCCACACAGGTTATCATACTTTTTTTTTATACAGAAGGCGCGTAAACTTCGTATAAAATAAATTATTTCTCTGAAAAATGAAGTTAAACTTTAAAAAAAAAAATGTACATTACTTAGTCATACCATTTACTGCTTATCTAAGGACACAGTTACCGTAGAATATTATGACACCAAAAAACCAAATAAATTCATTCATTTGTAGTCATAGTGCACAAAAACCTAAAATAAGATAAAAATAATTAACTTTTAAGAAAAAAAAACATTCCTTAGGTACTAGTGGTCGAAAAGGCTCGAGCCTTTTAGCCCTTTTTTAAGACTCGCCGCTTTATAGCGATGGCTAGAAGGCTAAAAAGCTAAATGACTCTCAAACCCTCGAGGCTAATTGTATTTATGGCTTTTGCTAGCCGTCAAAAAGGCTCAAGCCTTGTAGCCCTAAATTTAAAGCTTGCGAGTCTTTTTTAAAGGCGGACTCACAAAACAGTAGTTCTAAAATGGCTCACTAAAAAAGGGCTTGAGGCTTTTTTTAGGCCTAGGCTTTTTTAAAGCCTTTTTAGAATAGTGGCGTCGTGGCGTAGTGGTTAGTAATCCTGACTGCTAATCCAGAGGTCGTGGGTTCGATTCCCACCGAGGACAAATGTTTGTGTAATGAACATGAAAATTTGTTCTGTGTCTATAAATGTATATGTTTGTTTATCGGTTGTCTAGTATCCATAACACAAGCTTTAGTTTGCTTACTTTGGGACTAGATAGCGTTGTGTGAATATGTAGTGACATATTTATTATTATCCATTTATTATTATTAATATTGTAGCCATCACTATAAAGCGGTGAGTCTTAAAAAAAGGCTAAAAAGCTCGAGCCTTTTTGACCGCTAACGCCAGTCTTCTAAAAAGGCTTTAAAAAAAGCCTCGGCCTAAAAAAGCCTCAAACCCTTTTATAGTGAGCAATTTTAGAACTACTGATTTGTGAGTCCGCCTTTAAAAATGGCTCGCAAGCTTTAAATTTAGTTCTAAAAGGCTCGAGCCTTTTCGAACTCTTTTGTGAGTCCGCCTTTAAAAAAGACTCGCAAGCTTAAAATTTAGGGCTAAAAGGCTCGAGCCTTTTCGACCACTATTAGGTACTACATGGGATAGATTTTTTTTGCATTTTTTTTGGAACAGTCTTAAGCTGTGCTATAAGCCATTTCAGTATGATACATTCATTACCGGACACCCTGTATATACTCGTAATTATAATCATATTTGGGAATTAAAAATAAGGTATTTAAATTAATAACTTTTGTGTAATTATAGTTCAGAATAGGGTGGTTTACATTAATTAACAGACATAACTTGTTAATGACTTTACCATCTCAGTCAGCCGCAAAGAGTACATATTATGTCAGCTGTGAGAATATTACCTACAAAGGATCCGAACCGTTGGTTAGCTTGAAAAAACAATACGCGATTTAAATTCGAAATAACAGTTTGATTTCCAACGCGAAACCTAAAAACTCAATCGAAAACGATGTGTCTGTGCATGGCGCCATAAGTTTATGGAAACGTTCCTCGACAATTTGTACTAACTTCTCTCTCCCACTAATCTTCTTCTTGATGATAGATAACAATAGTTTCTGACATCATAGAGCCAAGAGAGATAAGAAAAAAAAAACGTCCGTACTAATTCCGTACCAAGTCCGTCGTACACAAAGCCAAAAAACAAAGCTAAAAAATCCGTCACCGGCGTCACCAACCACTAACTGTCATGAACTGTCACATGAACGTCAACGAACGAAAATTTATAAAAATCGACGGAGGAAAATATAAATAATCAAAACGTGTTCATATCTTGTAACGAGTTTTGATAAGCTGTAAGAAAGTCGAGTTTCCGCGGTAAGTTTCACTCGACGGTGAAATTCTGCGTAGTTTTTGTTAAAAGCGCGAAAAAAACGAAGGTGAGATGCAAAATCCATTTTGTCTTTTCAACAGGTGTCATATTACTGGTGAAGTAATTTTTGCTCTCGTTATTATGTCATAGCTGCTAATAGATCTTTATGAGTGAAATAACTGTTGCATCGCGATTCGTTGAGTAACATGCATGTCAGTAACTATGTATTTAATATTATTTGCATTGACCTCGAAGGACCACTATTGTTTTCATTCAAAATACATTCAAAATTATTGTGCAAATACACACAATTACACACAAATTTTTCCTTGACTGGAACTAATTTTTATTATTTCTGATAGTATTTTCTAGTATATAACTTTGTTAGACAATCCATTTGTTTTGTGGATATATTTTACGGATTCAATTGGTCGATTGATTGAGGATCGCTGTCGATTTTCCAAGTTTACCATTTACAACTATAGTAAAACAATAAATAATAAATGTTGGGCAGAGCGGAAACTCCACCCTGCCTATTTTTGCCATCAAACAGTAATATAGCAATGAGCTTTACTGGATTCCAGTTTTGAAGGGTGCTATGACATTGCAGTAGGGACTTGTCAACTTGTGTCTCAATGTGGCGGGCTGCCACTGCACCCCTCAGATCTTTGCTATTTAAAGGTCCAAGTGGCAATGCAATTGTTATGGCCAGTTGTGTAGCTTACTGTCAAGCGCACAACTTGTTCGTCCCGCCACTCGATACTATAAAAAAATATCACAATAGATCAGATAATAGTTGCAGTGATGAAGGGCTGCATAGGCTGGTATAAGCCACCCAAATAGTAACAATGAGAACACTGACTATACCAAAGGCTATTATATTATAACTTCTACATGGGAGTGGTCTGTTTAGCTCTTTCACACAGTTTTTACCTGCATACAAATATTTATCTACAAAGAGCAACTCGTAAGGTTTCTTACCTATTTTTCTCGGGGAACCTACCTGATTCATTCAATAAAAATATCCACTAATTAACTAACCAATAATCAACACTCACCAATAATGAATACCCAATAATTGACACTTACCAATAAGAAATGTGGTGCTATGATACAAAACATCCTCAATCTTAATAGAAATTAATTTAAAAATGATGTTGAATAGTGGTACATGTCGGTCATTGGCTCCATCTATCACCTTAT
>NW_020653853.1:5115574-5152083 GCF_003589595.1 Hyposmocoma kahamanoa
TTATATTGGAAATTGGATCTAAATTGTGTATACAAATAAACCAATATTTTGGGTTCTTTACTTGTAAAGGCCTGTTTGTTTGAGAAAACAAATTTGCATGATTTAGGTCTAAAAAGAATTCTTTCATTTCCAATGTTTAATTATCATGAAAACCTAAGTACTCAATTTCAAGTGATTTGGTTGTGTATGGAATAAAGAAATGTTCCATTTTTAAAACTCTTTTAAGTTTGTTGTCTATCTTTGTAATTGTCTTGCTCTAAAGTGTAAATGCTTCTACTGCAGCCTTAGACTATAGATGCTTCACACACAGTTTTTTGAAGATTGCTTCTGAGTATAAAGTATACCAATGCATCATCCAATTTTAATACTGCCATAAAAAAGATTACGGGTGTTGAAATGGATTTCCTAAATGCTTCAGTAGAAATATGAGCCGCGTTATATGTAATGGTGAACTGCTAAATATTGTCATCTTAAACTGAATTTCATATGCACTTTCTATGTAATTTTTCAGGATGCAGATAAAAATACTTCTAAAAGAAAGTACCGATTTCTGGAATTCCATCTTCAAATGAAACTATATATTCAGATAAGAACCATAAGTCATCCTTAATTAAGCACTAAATACAGACAATTTGTGCTGTATGACTTAGTCAGTCTGAAAATCATACAGAAATGTCAAATTCTATTATATTTTGGAATGTCAGCCCTAAGTTTCAGAAATTGAGAAAAAAAGAGAATGAGTTTTGAAATGAAAACAATATCACCTTTCATTCTGGGTCTTGCTTTCACGAGACTGTAATTACTAGTCCCAATGAAATACATAGAAACTAATTCTCTATTTACAACAATAATGTTTAACTATTGTCTTTACAATATTTATTACCATTCTCTCATCATCCCCTCATAGTTTTCTAAAGGAATTAGAATTTTTCAGAAACATGTCTTCCAAACTGCTGGTGCCAGTGGCATTAGGCTTGTCACTAGTCTCAGTGACAGCATTCGTGGTCTACTACGTCTTTAAAAAAGATGAAGAAGATGATACCTCATCCAAAAAAAAATCAGTTAAAACGTCACGGATAAATGTCATTGAAATAAATGTGCCTAAGAGCATTGTACCTGCGCTGATTGGTGAGTTTTGTGTTTTTGCTCTCAAGTTAACCAGTTTATGTTTAATATAATAAATAATAACCAGAAGGTTTTCCATTTTATATTTAAAACATTTATTTTTATACATTTTATTACATAACTATAATCTTTTCTACAATCTGTATAATCTCCTTAACATACCGCTACTTTTTATGTTACCTACCTAATTATTATTAAACACATAAGATAATGGCTTACAAGCTTATAAATTTTTGTCTTATCTAACAATTGATGTTCCATGAAATATTATTTGCAGATGTACACACACATAGATACGATACACTATACAAGTACTCGTAATAATAATAATTGTAAAAGTGATCGTCCACCGTCATCTCAGTATGCAATAGTCAGGTAGTGTGCTGCCAGTTCCGCCTATGCTACCTCATCACCAATGTTCGGTAGAAGGTGTTCCAAATGTGTAGTGTAGATAAAGTCTGCATAATATACATACATGGAGCGAAAAAAGTGGTTAAAACCACCAAATATTAATAATTTCTTTATCAAGTTCCAAATTTCCGGAAATAGTTTTACTGCATCTTAAGATAAAACTATTAGGAAGCTGAAGTTGGATTTTAAAGTAATTGTAATGTAGTAGATAACTAGTCCTTCACCTTCAAGGGAATATTTTTATCCTACGATGCAGTAAAACTTTCCGGGAATCCGGAATCCGAAAAAGTAATTAATTAATATTTAGTGATTTACCCACTCCTTGTAGACATTTATCTATTAATTTGGAACACCCTATTCCGACCATAGACCCATCACCCATGAACGTGTACCACAGTGATTCAAAATAATAATGTTCCAGATCACCATTATCTGGTTTCAATGTCGGCTAGTCTCTATACTACGACTACCACAGTAAAGAAATTACGGCTGGGCGCTTAACCCAAAGCACCCAGATCGAAATCCATTTTCATAAGTTCATTACTTAAATTCAAAAAGGCAAAAAATCATTTCCCAAATAGCGCGTATAGTGTTAACCATCGGTAACTCAACTGAAATCATAACAATAACCCACTCACTTCTGGGTGTAGGCTTAGTTTGTGCCATTCTTTTATATTGACGGTATTACTCTCTACTCATCTCGATATGGGACGTGCAACATTTCTGCCACTTTTTTTTTTGCAAATCCAGGACATGTTTACACCTTACAACTGCGGCCTCTCAGACACACATAATATTGACAAGAGTTATAAAAGTATACTTGAGTCATACGATGCGAGATCGTTAAATTACGCCATCGAATACGTCACTCCGTCCAAAGATTTTTATGGACGCCGCAAATTCTAGTATTCAAAGCAAAAAAGAAACATGACATAAGAAAAGAACATAAATAGTATTACATAATTGATCATTAATGAAAAAAATTATAAAGAAATGTACACAATCATGTGTAATTTTCGCTTCTACTAACCAATATTAAAATGTCTTTCGTTATTTCAGTATTAACAATTTCTGTCTTCGATTTTTATATTCATAATCGTAATAAAACTAGTGGAGTCATTTTACAAAAAATCTCAATAAATACGTTCGATTGAAAAGCAACTTCTGCGTCAGTTGTGATACCTGTAAAGTTCCGGCTGTCGTGAGAAGGTTATTAAAAAATCTGTCACTAGATGTCACTAGCGGCGACGAATGCCGAAAGCAGTACAAAGATTTATAACAAAAACAGGAGAATTTCGACGGCTTGGTAACTGGACCCATAGCTTAGTTGGTAAGAGCAATGCTACGGTGCAGCATGACGTGGATTCAAGTCCCACAGGGTCGACGAAAAATTTTTCTGCGTTCGTTCTTAATTATAAATATACTTTTAAAAAAACAGCTTAGGTTGTTTGATATTATTATCATATACAGATAAAATACATACCTACCAAAATATATGAACACTTTTTCTACAAACTTATATGTATAATATGTACACATTTTTTTATAACATCAAGTGACGGGACATTTTCACATAAGTGACATTTTCCATAAAAAATCTCCAAATTATGTACCTGTTGTAGGAAAATCACCATCTTTCTGCAGATAAAACTCTTATTGAATTGTAGCTTTTTTGTTATTGAGTTTTCACCTGCAGAAAGATAGTGATTTCCTACCATAGCTATATAAATTAAAGACTTTGTGGAAAATGTCACTTACGTGGTTTTACCTTTAAACAGACGATATATAAAGTACGTATTCAGAGACTTAAAACGAGCTGGTTACGTTCAGTCGTGCATCTCGTGATCTCACTCGAACTTGTACTGAAAGCAGTGAAAGATCGTTAATTGTCCCGCACGCACCATTCTTACTGAATAAAAGACATTATTTGATTTTTAATTCGGGACGTATTCACGCATAAAACATATTTTATTTACCTCGACGTTTCGGACATATTGCAACTTCCACGTGGTCTCGAAGGGACTATGAATAAAAGACAGGTGAACTATCAACGCAGACAATTCTTAGTTAGTATTAAACTAAAAAGACCGATGACTGTTAAGATGGTGCAAGAAGAACTAGCTCACGTCGGTCAGCGTCGGGAATATATTCCTAACAGTTCGTAGTTCATGAAGTATGCCTGATGTCTAAGACGTTCGCCATTAACCAATGCATGACAAATGTCTCTATTTTTCAGGTCGCAGTGGCTCTAACGTCAAGGATATAGAGAAAAAAACCAATGTCATGATTCATTTTAAGAAGTTTAGCGACAAAGATTACGACGTCTGCATCATTCGAGGTCGCAGCCACGCGACGCAGCTGGCAGAGACAATGATCCACGATTTTATAAAACTGCAGCCTGTTATTGTCGAGGACAGCTTGGTTGTGCCTAACTGGTCATGTGGCAGAATTATTGGTAAGATTCGTTTTCCTTTCAAACATTCTCTCATATTACCACGACAAAAGTGTCTTAATTTCATATTATTATGTACGGAATTGAACTATAGTTCACATAGGATGATATTTCCAATTTTTACGTTGCACACATATTATTTTTAACTAATCCCTCAACCAGGCTACAAAAATAAATAGTAAATTTGTCATAATGTACCAAAAACATACAATATTTGTTACAGTTGTAATTTGAAATAAAAATTACAGTATATTCAGTAGACAGAAAATGTAATGATAAAGATAAAAATAAATTAAAATCTAAAAAATTGGGAAAAGATCGTTAAACCCGGGCGAGTTAATTGGCTTTTAACCCACTGCCCTTCACTGTTTTGAACTGAAACCCAAGTCTGTTTTTGCTGTCTAAAACTGTCTTAAAAACTTTAACATTTTGTCACGGCATTTAAATAAAAAAATTTAGGCACGGGTGGCGAGAACATAAACGACATAAGCCACCGTAGTGGTGCGCGCGTTAGGATTGAAGGCAACGCCGCCAATGACAACAGCACCCAACGCCTAGTCACCTTCAAAGGCACCCAGGAGCAGATCGCGCAGGCCAAGAAGCTTATTGAGACATGTGTAAGTGTTACCAACTTTTTAAAGCGGAATATAGACCTCTTGAAAAGAGTATTTGTACCATAGTATAATAACAGCAAGTAGAACAACTACCGCCTGTTCGGCGCGTAAATGCCTACACTCAAAGAGTATTGCTTATATAGGGGAAAAGAGAGCCCTCTCGTGAGTATTCATGCCAACTGATTTTGAAGCACCATCTGTTTTTTATCACTGACAACTTCGTGCGTATATACCCATAAATATGCGTACCTACAGATAGATTGCTTCTAGTAATACTTACAAATGAAATATACTTTGTTTGCTGTTTTGTTCTAACTTAATTATGTAAAAGACAAAATGTCACTTATGAATTTGTAAGACATTAGTCTGCCATTTACAGCATTAGTTAATTAGAACAAAACATTAGGTGTTAAAGGCCACAATAAAAGACAAATTTATTTGATTACTTCTTATTTTTATAATGTTTGTACTTATTATAATATACTGCAGCATTATTTTTAATTTCTTCGTCCCCTATATAAGTTATTTTCCCAGACAAAATCCGATTAACAGTTCTACACCGGCTGTACAATAAGACACAGCACAGGGAAAAACATTGTACGCAAGACGCGGTAGCCATTTTGTGACATTGACAGAAAAATATGTTATCAGCTCCGAACTAATCAAAATTGCCCACCAGATGTAAAAGAAAAATAACTTTTCATTTATGGTGAGCTTTTTTTAATATAATTTTCAGTCACAAACATTATGGTAAATTTTCTAAAGTTTTTTAACAATTTATGTACGTACATAGTGTATGGAAAAATCCCAGTCATTACCTAGGTAAAATAACTGAAACAATAATGGTATAGAAAGCCTGGCAATCCCAAAAATAGTACCGGTGTTAATTAAAAGATGTCACTACTTTCTTTTCAAATTGTCAGCTCCAAGGCTCTGTCTCCCCCCATGGGGGATATTTTGGTATGGACATGATGAATGAGGTGTTCCGATATAATAATCATTCGACTCGTGCACCCGACCGAATGGCATTGGCATTCGGTATTGTTAATCATTTGACTCGAGTCGAATGATTGTGCTTGGATTCGACTTAGGCGAATGATTTGTGCATTCGAATGATTAGTATTAGTAGCATTAATGGTCGCGCTTCGCTACATTACTGCATTCCGGTTTTGAAGGGAAGGGTGCTGGTGTAATTACAGGCACATGGGACTTTTCAACTTGTGTCTCTGGGTGATGGGCGCAGAGGCAGTGCACCTCAGATCTTTACGATTTTAAATTCTGAGTGGCACTGCAACTGTTATCGACAGTCCTGTCGTTTCCCATGCACGACATTTTCGTCCCAACACTTAATATCATAAGTAAAAAAAATAAGAAATTGTTTTCACCGGGTTAGATTTTTGGCATTCTATCCCAGACCACCCTTTAAATACGCAGGTGGCCCAAGAGAAATGCCGTCGAGAAATCGAGCAATCAAAACGCAGTCCGCGGCATGCGCAGCCTATACCAGCGGTGGCCTCTGCCTCTGCCTCGGCCGTCGCAGACCACCCCGACGAAGCCACAGGTGACCCCAAGCCCAAGTATAAGCGGCCTGGTAAGACTTGCTAACAGCATGTAGTTTGTATTTAGACTTTGTTGGGTGCTTCGACATTTCTTCCGTTCAAGTTCTATTACTATCCACTATGATTAAAATTTCTACTATAATTTGCTGGACTTTCACTATGATTTGGAAGTTTTTACTAAAATTTGGAATTTTTTTTTTTACTAAATTTGACAGTTTTTACTAAAATTTTACAGGTTTTTACTGTAATAAGATTTTACTTATGTCCCACTTTTTCTACTACTGAAATCAAGTAGCCATTTTATCAAAGATTAAATTATTAAAGTGTTTTGCTTTGTACACTTATTTGTTTATTATTTATATTATTTTTTCTCACATTATGGCAATGTCAGAGCACCCAGCTCAATGTTTGATATTTTAACATATGAAAAGGGCTTTTTGATTTTAGGTAATTCAGGCCGATTTATTTTTATTATTAGTAATTTTTTTTTACTTATTTATTACTTTATTTAGTTTTTTTAAACATTTTAGTTACACTTTTTCTTTTTCAAAACTCAGTAAAACGACAGTCCAATGAGCAAACAGGTTGTCAGCTTACAATCGGTTAGTTAGTGATTTTAGTCGATAAATATTCCATCGACTATCGACTGTACATTAATTGCGCTTACGCCTTTCATATAACGTAACAAAACTGTATGCTAAAAATTAACAGCATATTGGAATATTAAGATCGTACTTTAGCACTGTACAGGTAGGTCGTTTGTCAAAATAATACGTAAGAAGACGATAATGCATTTATTAATCATTGAAACGTCATAACATTTACTATTTATGCATTTCTGCAAATTTGTCACTGTAGATGCTGGGAGAGGAGGTTCCCGTTAGGACCAATTTGATAAATGAACTTTTTTAAAGTGTTTCTGGGCTGGGTGTGCTGGGTAGTGTCCCAGAGTGAATTCCGATGCTGTGGTATTTATAGTACAAATTTTCTACTTTCGACATCAGGTAATTAGTGTGGTTATTTGACACATTATTAATATATTATACAAGTTTGAATGCTATGAAATTTATCTCTAATAAGAAATTTCTATCATCAAACGCGACGTAGAAAAAAGGCTCAAGAAAGACTGTCACATTCTTAAGGTTATTTCGTGTATTTTAGATTGGTTATGGTTATGCACGTAGTTTGATTTTATATGATAGAATTACTTTGCACTGTTTCTTTATACTTTAGTTAGTTCAAAGTATCCGTTGATTTGTTTTTGTACATATTTATGTTGTTTTATTGTGTTTGATTTTGTATGTTTTTTTACTGAAGATGTTTTTATGGTAATGGTTGCACGGAGGGATTTTGGAGTGCTATACACTGTATTATTTAATAAAGCCGCATTTAAGATTCGTTTCGTGTAAACAAATTATAAACTTGGTGAATTTAAAAAGTATTGCATCTGGTTACCCAGTTAATTGCATCCAGAAGTTAATGTTTGATTAAGACGATCATTGACTTACAATTATATGGACGTCGGGTCCGCGCTAAAAAGTGTCCGCACTTGTAAGGCGCTAAAATCGTATACAGAGCGCCAAACTCCTCTTTAGTCTTCATTTGTTCGACTGACAGCGCGATACTGCGATGACATTACAATTTAAATTTCGAATAGGTTGACTTGGGACATTTTTTTCGTGGTTTTTGTATTAGACCCGTCGTCCATTTATTTGTAAGTCAATGAAGACGATAATAAAGGGAAACTTTTGCGGTTACTGTGCTTTGAATTTGGGGAACAAGAAATATTAAGAGTCGATACTACCTGAGCTCGAATTAAAATTTTTCCCATACTAATACCGTTCATTATGCTTGGGTCGAGCTGTAGGGACACTGGCTTTATTTCGGAATTTATTTTTTTACAAACGAAATTAAAGCCATTTGGAAAATGTATATCGTATACTATACGTGTACTATTTAGTTCAGTTGATACAAAAAAATCATTGGTATACATTGACTTACAAATAAATGGACGACGAGTCTAATACAAAAACCCACGAAAAAAATGTCCCAAGTCAACCTATTTAAACGTAGTGACATGTAAAGGAATACGAAAAAGCTAAAACGTTGAATGTAAATTGTAATATCATCGCACTGCCCTGCTAAGCCGAATGGCGCTATCTCTGAGTTACGCCTTTTTAGTTTTTTTTATGCCATTCAATAGCTATAAAAATTTCGCATCTAATGGTATAATAGAAATAGCGCTATCTAAATTAAAACATTTAAAAAACCACTAAGAAGTATTTTTAAATACAATACAATTACATAAAATGCAATTTACAAAAAGTCGATTTTCTCAAAACTTACTCCGATTGAGATAGCGCTTTTCGGCTTATCAGGGCAGCGCAGTACTGTCTAATTTTGCTTGCTTCGCTGTCAGTCGAACAAACGAAGACTAAAGCGTGAATGACGCTCTGTATACGATTTTAACGCCCTATAAGTTCGGACTCTTTTTAGCGCGGACCCGACGTCCATATAATTGTGAGTCAATGTTGGTATATGTAAAATACCTATTGAATACAGCGGTTTTCTTGTCAAATTTCGAGGTAAGTTTGTGTTCTTTTTTCTATCGCGACAATTTTTAAGAATCGTGTTTTCACACCGTATAATAATCAGTGTATATCTTCAATTTTACTATATTTTTTTCCGAAGTGATTGATTCAACACTTTTGACTGTTATGCAGAATCAACCAAAGCCATATGAGGTTGTATCGACACTTAATATCTACTTTTTAAATACATAAAATTGTATAGCAATAACTTAAGTGTCAAAACAGACCTGTTAAGTTTTTTTAATAAAGCTTTAATATACATATACAGAAGGAGCGGGCGCGAGTATTGAAGTTTACGTGTCAGCGGTCTCTTCTCCTGCACGGTTTTGGGTGCAGTTGGTGGGCCCGCAGGTGGCACAGCTGGACGACTTGGTGGAGCATATGACCGAATACTATAACAACAAGGACAACCGCGCCAACCATGCCGTAAGTGCAGTATTGTGTATTGTACAGTGTTACCAAGGTAGGTGAACCTCTGCAGCGTTAGATAAGGATTCAATTTCCACGTTCGTGCAGGTAGTGATACAGGGTAGCGATGGGCGAGTCGAGTTATTTAACTCGATTAACTCGAGTTACTACCACAACGAGCCAACTCGAGTTACTTTTTTAAGAACTCGAACAAACTCGGTTTGATACCCGCCCCGTCGCCGAGCCGAATACTTCATTCATACAGCGCGTCGTTGGCCTTCCGATCACGCTCGACTGGCGATCGATGGGCAAGTCAACTTATTTAACTCGAGCTACTACCACAACAACTCGAGGTACTTTTTGTGAACGAGAGCTAGCTCGAGTTTGAGTCGCGGTCGGCCGATCGTGCCCAGCTCGGTGAATCGTCGGTTCGAGTTCTACTCGCGACTCGCGGTTGATATGTCAGAATTGCAACTCGAGTTAGCAGTCACGTCCACTCGAGTAACTCGAGATGAAAAAAAAATACAACTCGTCCCATTGCTAATACAGGGTATTCTCAACTGTTTTGCAAGTGGTTCAATCATGTATTCCCAGTGTCCTGTAATTGTAAATATATGAAATTATGCGGCAACTTAGCTTTGGTGGATCGGCGATTAGCACTGTGGGCACTAGAAACATCTCTTCTAAATTGGTTTGGACATCCGTCCGAAACCTTTACTGTCAAATAAGTTTTCTTTTTTATATAATACCAAGTGACGGGACGAACAAGTCGTGAGCCTGGTGGTAAGCGACACGCCTATCCATAACAGTTGCAGTGCCACTCAGAGCTTTATATCGCAAGGCTCTTAGGAGCACCGCCACTCTCGTCTCATATGCCTGTAATTTCACCAGACCTTCCAAAATAGGTAAGGTGGCAGTACTTCCCTGGACGAGCCTTTTACAAGGAGCTCTGCTGCTACTAAAAATGACACTCGACTAAATCAGAGGACAATGTGAAATATGAAACTCCATTTGCATCATGCATCTTCTTATTTGGTCGAGTTTTACTTATTTGACAGTAATTGTTTCCGACAGACGTCGGACACCCCGGGGTTAATTTCGTTGCTTTGGTATGCACAGTACAGTGAATTATTTAGTTTGATACCAAGCAACTGGCATATTATTATTAATCCTTTGACCGCCGTGGACGCTTTAAAGCGTCTTACATTAACTTATCTGATACGCCAACATCGAGTATATAACCAGAAATAGAGACGAATGTCATTTAATTTCTTTGAAAACTATTCTGCCAAATCGTTACGATGACAATTGCGCTACGATTGGCCAGCCCAAATTGGAAACAATTGACGGGTGTCGTCAATTGTTTCTCTTCAAATCGACCAGTTTAACTTGAGCTTTGCTATAATGGATATTGATATATTGAATGGAGTTGATATTTAATAATGATATAAGACCCATTTGCCTGGTATGAATGGCCCTTATTTCTGGTTACATACTCGATGTACGCCAATGACGCCTTAAAGCGTCAATGAAACCTTTTATTTTCAATTGAAATAAATATTAAGATATTCCATTTGTTATTTGTATATTCTAGTTAAGTATGGATTCAAAGTTGCATTTAATATTCAGTTATGTTCTTTCACTTAGGAGAAATGAATTAATATAAAGTATGTCATTCATAACATGTCACATTACTATAAAGGCTTGGCGTCTAGGGAATGAAACTAGTTTTTGTCGATGCCGGTCAAAAGGTTAATGCATTATGAACACAGTCAGGTTTAATTGCATTGCAGTTGAAGGAAGTGTCGATCGGGCAAGTGGTGGCGGCGGTATTCCGACACGATGGCCGTTGGTACCGAGCCCGAGTTCACGATATACGACCTAACGAGTTTGACGCCACGCAACAGGTACAGTTATTTCTATGTAGTTTTTAAATATTACCAAAGTACGACCGTTTATACCAAGATACGGGCTTAATAACGACGAAGAAATAAAAAGTTAATTTAAAAAAAATTCGAATTGAAAAATATGTAAAATAAAAAATAAGCTAAACAATGCAAATTAAGTTCTTAATAAACGAATTAAGTTTTTAGGTTTTCGTGATTGTCGGACATTGAATTTCGGATTTAAGTCACGTATATTTGTTTTTCAAATTTTTTAATTTTTCTTAATTGGCTTTGATTAAAACAAATATACGCGATTTAGATCCGAAAAAATAGTTTCCATTTCTAAAATGCAAATTAAATTTAAAGAAAACTTTGAGCAAATTTTTTCTGTGTCTGTTATGGATCTATGTATTGGGTTTTTTCGACTTTCGACACCGTTTTCTTTGTATTAATAATTATGAGCCTGGTGGAGTTGTTGCACAAAAAAATATATGAATATCAAGGTGATGAGTGATGAGACATCATGAAATTCAATAATAATAAAAATATTACTTTTGCTGCAATAATACTTAATGTGGAGTAAAGAATATTTCATTCTATTATTCATTAATTCGGTCGTTTTAAGAATGAACTAAGAATTGTCTTGAACATTTAATTATATTTTCACCTCACTAGCTCGGAGAAGCTTTCTTTCTCATTCGAAATCTGCGCGATCTGCGCGCAAAATTCGAACTTGACGATGGACTGTGGTGACTAACCTAACCTAACTTCTTTCGATGAAAAAAAAACATAATGACACGTTCAACTACGCGATTTGTCGTACATTATTTATGTAATTTAAATCCGTTAGTTTATTTTATTCTTATTATTATTGACATTAAATTGACAACGATAATTAATTTTGTTTATTGAGTTATTTTAATTCGTCGAGGAACTCAACTGATTTGTTATAGTTCAACTGTTTTTTTTCATCTACCATTTTCCTCCCTATAGTGAAGTGAAAAGTTGTGTGTTTCGCTCGGCAGCTCGCTACGCTCAGGATGACCTAAGGCTCCTTCGCTTGCTCAGGTTCCAATACAAGTACTAGCGTCAAACAACAACTTTGCAGCCTTGCATAATAAATAACTATTATATGTATTGCATTGCGTGCAGGTAGCAGACGTGTTCTACATGGACTACGGTGATAGCGAATACGTGGCTACGCACGAGCTTTGCGAGCTGCGTGCCGATCTGCTCAGGCTGCGCTTCCAGGTTAACACTGAGCTTAGATTCATCTCTCTCTCTCTCTCTCAATAAAATAAAGAGACGACATTCTAAACGTAACATTTTTGAAAAACTTGTTTTGCATAGACTGTCTTTCTATTGATTTGTTACAAATTCATCAACTTCAAATGTTTGTCATTTGACAGCTGACATAGTGGTAATGATTAACTTTATAAAAAAAAAATGAGTTTTATACATTTATGTAACCGAATATCGTGTTTATTGTGGAATGTTTAAGAACTTCGTAGATAATTTAATACTTTATAAGTATAATACTTCATAAGTATGTCTACTATAAGAAAGTATTATGTATTTACGTAGGTACTAATCTGTGTAATGCGGACTATTCCACTCGTGGACCTCGTGGACCCCCATTAACATCTCATGCACCGATTTGGGGAAAAACGTAGTTTGACATTTTCGTGAAAGCATTGCAATACGCCATTTTATCCACCTGAAAAGAGCAAAGATGTCTTTGAACAACCAATATGATTATTTATTAAATATTATTTTTAATGAATTTTTTGTTTGCGAGTTAGGGATCCTGAAAATATAGGCTGGTCACACTCGTTCGCGTTCTGTTTTGTTGGCATCGAGTATACAATGTGTTAATTTTCATTCTCGCCATATTTACAGAGGTCATTCTAAATCCGAAACTGAACCCAAATCACTAAAAAAATAAATCGAAAAAAAATAATTCGTAAATTAAAATTTAATTGCGGTAAACAAATTTGATCCAAAGGTCATTGACTTGCACGGCATCGGCACTTGCAAACCTTTTGTACAATGACCTTAAATGTGCAGAAAGACGCATTTTAGATCTATTTGGTGGCGGGGGTGGGTAGCAACGGCGGCGGGTTACTGTCGTATCGAGCGCGCGAGTCGACCTTGCTTCCCGCACTAACTGCGTTTCTAGTCTGTCACGAAATTCGATGTGGTTAAGTATGTAAATAAGAGTTAGTAGTACAAGTGCGTCAAGTCTATTCTTATGGCATGACGTGAAACGTTTAGTTTACGCGAAGGATACGAGTGTCGAAGTTTCTGCTTTCAAAGTTGTGGAGTCTAATGTTGAAACGAAACTCACGTGCTAATCTCTGCATAGCGTGGAGCTAGGTGCTTCTAGCAATACTTTCTTGTAACTTAAAGTTGATAAGTACCAAATTTAAGTTACATAAAACCTTTTTCAGTCAAGTTTTCTAATTAATGTAAATAAATAGTAAATTATAACAATACTAATAATCATAATTTAAAAAATAGATAAATAAGCGATCGAGAAAGATTACGTATCGCTCGGTGAAGCGGGTGGCGGGGTCACTGCCCTTGCGTGGTGCATATGGCTGCGAGACAATTTTGAAAAACTTTTCTGGATACAATTAGCCAGAATATTGAACAGAATAATTTTTTAAATATTTTTAGACGATTTAGCATAATTTCTATTATTAATTTCTTAAATATGGCGAGAATGCAAATCAACACACTATAACCAGAAATAGAAACTATGTCATTTAATTTCTTTGAAAACTATTCTGCCAAACCAAACTGCGCTCCGATTGGCCAGCCCGAATTCGAAACAATTAACGGGTGTCGTCAACCGTTTCACTTCAAATCGACCTGTTTAACTTGAGCTTTGCTATAATGGACGATAATTGAAAAATTACATAATTTAATATTTAATTACCGATGAAATGTGATTCCGTTTGTTTTGTAATTAGATGTTGTGTTGTGACGTACACAGGTCAGTTGTTGGCGCTGTACGTAGCTTTCTAATTTGTGATTTCATCGCAAACGATAGTTGATTTTTAAAACTGATATCAATACCATTTGACTGATGAGTTGCCAGGGATCGATGACCCTTATTTCGTGTCTATTTCTGGTTATATACTTGATGTTTGTTGGTAACGATTTGCGATTCAAGTCGAAGAACATATTGGTTTTTTTGTACACAAACTTGAATGAGATTAATTTGTAAGTCAATTTTTTTTCTTGTTTTCTGAAAACAAAAGTTGTTTGTTTGAAAGATAAGAATATAGTGTTAGGATCAATTTGTATAGCAGCAGAACGTAATGAACTTTATGTTCAATTGTGTAACGTAAACTGGATACGAGCCATAATCTTGCGACAATTTCTTCTTGCAAAAATTCGCTTCCATTCCGTTCTGCCGCTATATAAATTGAGCTATAAGAAGTTTTCGGTTGTACATCAGGCGATGGAGTGCTTCCTGGCGGGTGTGAAGCCTGCAGGCAAGGAAGAGGACGTGGTGGGCTTGACAGCTTCGGGCCAGCGCTGGGACAAATGGCACCCACAGGCGGTCGAACGCTTCGAGCAGCTCACGCAGGTCTTTATGATAACGAGTCATAAGCGAGAAGATCAATTCCAGCTCCTGAACAGACGTTTCTAGTTTCCTGTACCTGAACGGTAAAAAAAGAACTTTATGCCGATACGTTGGAGCTGTTGTTGTAAAGAATACTATTAGTAATCTTCATGTTTTTACTACAATGATATTCATTTTACTTTTGTGAAAATATTCCATCAGTTTGGTACCATATTAGTGGAAAATTTTTTCTTGGCCACGGTGAGGCACAGACGCTGGTTCGAGTCCAATCAGATCGAAGGAATTTTTCTTTCTTGAAGTTTGTCGCTGGCGTATATCTTGGATATTGTTTATTCTAGGTGAAAGATTACGCCCCTATCTCAGAAGTATCCAAATATAATATACATAAATAAATAAATAAATAGGAATAACGCTCACACTCAACATAGCCCCGCACTAGGAAAACCCTGTGTCGCGGGTGCCATGGACACACACATAGACAAACAAATTGCACCCAAAATCACGAGAGAAATAAATGTAGGCCATATAAATATTTCTCCCGGCCCGGGAATCGAACCTGGGACCTCTGCGTGGCAGTCCAGCATGATAACCGTTCGGTTACAGAAGGGGATTTTGATAGGCATGTACGTGAGGCGCACTATAAGTTTCCGGAATGAATAAGAAAAAATTGCTATAAATGGTCAGAAATTAATTTATTGTGTCTTAAAATATTCTCCGTTCAACACAATCTCTGAAACATATTTTTCATACTCTTCAAGTGATGAAAATCGTTGACCGCGTAACTGGTTCTTAATTTTTGCAAATAAATAAAAGTCACAAGGTGCCAGGTCCGGACTGTACGCGGAATGGCTCATAAGGTCAACGTTGTTCACCTTCAAAAATTCATTCGTCTGTCTGGCCGTGTGAGAACTGGCATTATCGTGGTGCAAGATGATACGGCGTTTACTGTTATTTTTGCGGAGTTTGTCAATAACTTCCGGCAAACAAATAGTCGTGTACCAATCACTATTCACGGTACAACGATTCTTAAAAGCAACAGTAGGGCACATGTCCAGTTATATTAAAAAAAGAAGCAATCATCCGCTTAGAGGCACTTTGTCCGCACGCCATTTTGGTTGGTTTCGGCTCATCTCGAAAGACCCATACGCTCGATTGCTGCTTTGTTTTGGTATCGTAACTGTAAATCCATGTTTCGTCACCTGTTATTATGTCCTACACCAAATTTGACGCCCCTTCGTTGAATCTGGTAAGCATGGCATTGCACCAAATGACGCGACCTGTTTTTTGAGGCTCAGTCAAATTGTGTGGGATCCACCGAGACCACACAGATCCACAGCTTTTTCACACCCAAATATATATGTAGTATTGATTGTATTTGACTCATACCTAAAGATGCCCGAATCTCATGGTATGTCATATGCCTGTCTGTTTTGATCATACAGCGCACAGCATCGATGTTTTTGTTGTTCACAGCAGTGGACGGGCGACCATCACGAAATTCGTCACTGAGATTCACACGAACGCTATAAATAGTCGTCTTGCATGGTGCTTCATTGCCAAAAGCAGTTTGAAGCCGAGCGAAGCTCCGCTGAGCCGTTCAATTACACAAAGTCGCAGAAAATCATACTACGAAAATTTTCACGAGTTAAATCCATGGTGATGTAGACAACCAATTTCTAAAATGACGCCACAAAGTAAAAACAAGTGACAGTCAGATGAAACAAACTGTATTCTACAGCCAAAGAGTTCCATTTTAAAATGTTGTAATTACTTTTTAAATAATGTTTATGTAAGTGGCCAGTTCCGGAAACTTATAGTGCGCCCTATATATTTTAATGATCATTTTAAATTTGTAAAAGCTGCAGGCAAAAAATCTAAACGGTCATCTTTTTTAATAATTGAATTGATTTAATTGATTGATTGATTAATGATTTTTTTAATACTCTTTCTCTGAGACATAAAATAAATTAAATCGATGGATATTTTAATCTGTACTGAGCTACCCAAAAAAGGTTTGATTTATATAAATTAACTTTGATAGTTTTATGTTGGGCCTCAAAACTAAGACAAATGAGCATTAAAAATGAAATTTTGATACTTATTTTTAAAACTAAGTTTTATATTATATAGCTTATATTTGTACACTAACATTACAATTAATTATAATATAATTTGACCTGAAAATATGCTGGGAAACGCAAGCAAATTGACTTATTTTATCATATACTAACCTAACCCACTGAATGGAGGGCACAACCAAGCAACCAAGATTTATTAGGAGATCAATATCAAAAGATATACTAGTTCTAAATGTCATCAATTGTTAAAAGACAAATGGTAAAAAAATTTAAATACCAAATATTAATTTAGTTTGCTTAAACATAATGTTCCCTAGAATGCACTTCATTTATAATTTATCCGCATATCATCTAACAAAATATAGGTGGAAAATAATAATATATATATCAAACAAAAAAGAAATCGTTTATTGAAAAAAGTGCACATTTCCAATAGATCAATTGTTTCGTTGAGGATCAGATAATATTGTCCCTTTTACATATAAAATTAAATAATATTAACCGTTATTATTTTGAAAAACGGATTGAAAAATGGCTCATTCTTGACATCGGAAATCTAGATGGCGCTAATTATACCCACACAACTGTTTTCAATTACAAACACCCAATTTTTTTATTTAACTTGCTCAGAGCCAAATAGATATTCTAATAAAAATGTTTTATTGAGTAGCCGGACTAGTTAAACAAATTCCACATCACATTTAAACTTTTGTACGCTTCAGGTGGCGAGATGGAAGCCACTAGTGTCTCGAACGTGCACGTATAAGAAGACGGCGGCTGTCGAAGGCGACAAGGAGAAAGAGATACCCGGTATCAAACTATTCGACGTAACTGAAGGTATGTTTCATTCAAACTCAAGTTTATTTACCAAGACAACACAGTACATAATTAAATTGTTAAGAAAATCGTTTATCAATAGTAATTATTGCTTTGTCGCGTTTAAAAAAATATAATTTGTACGACGCTGTCAGACGCTGTTACAAATTAACGTCGTTCTATTTGTGTCGCACTGTTTGTTACACACGGTTACACAGCAACGATGCAATCGCTGACCACAACAGTTGCAGTGCCACCCAGAGCTTTAAATCGCAATGATCTGAGGGGCACTGCCACTGCGCCCGTCACTCTGAAACATAAGTTGACAAGTTCCATGTGCCTGTAATTTCACCAGCACCCTAACTCTTAAAAACCGGAACACAGTAATGCCGACATTACTGCTTGGTGTCAGAAATAGGTAAGGTGGCAGTACTTCCCTGGACGAACTCTTTCACAAGGAGCTCTACTGCCACTAAAGTCTATATGTAGACAGACATTTATCTACTCATTTGGAACACTATTGGTTATGGCTATTGGTTACGACTATGAGGCACGGAAGCGAGAAAATCATGAATCAGAAGATGCTTGAGTCAAGTAGTGCTCTTCACGTAGGCCATAGAGTTTGATAGGCCATTTTGTCTGTGCTGCAGAGGGCGAACTAGACGTTGGCGCGACGTTAATAGCAGAGGGCTGGGCTGTGGCTGCGCCCTCCTCCCCTCGCTCCTCTCCGCCGCGCCCCCCGGCGCCGCAGACCCCCTTCGGTGATCTTGGCAACTCCAGGTTCGTAATGCAAATTTGTTTGCCGGGAATCGACACTGAAACCTATCAACACGCAAAAAACAAATGTGCTACTTTTGAATCGGTTCGCTTGAAAACGCATTGAAATAATTCGATACAAAAAAATCGTTAGGTCGTATGCACTTGTATCGATTTTCGTAAAAATCGAATCGTGATGTGCATTCTTAGTAGCGAGAATCCATAGGATTGCAAAGTGCGTATGGAGTGGAGTTGCCTCATTCGTCTAAAAAATAGTTTTTACATCGAAATTTGTAATAAGTATGGAATTATTCCGTAATCCATATTCGCCGTTTCTGCCCACGATTTTGGGCAGAAATGGACTAAAACCCGACGCTTTGGGAACAAACTTGGTTAAAACCCGGGCGAGTTGATTGGGTTTTTTCCCATGTCTGCTTGTGACAGTTAAGTATAATTTACCGCGCGTAATGCCCACAAGAACCGTCTCTCGCCTAGTCCAGGATTTCTCTGAAAGCTACTTGTCGAGGTGTGTAGGATCACAGGGACCAAATTTAAAAAAAATGGACCTTTTGGGAACCGACGGCATGAGATACCTTGCCCAACGTATTAGCTATATTGTAGTAGTTATATTGTATATGTGACAGAATACTAAACATGGCTGGCGGCGCGAGAGCGACCTCTATGCCCAAGGACCATAAGGACGATGGCAGCGACATTCTACGGCCGGCACCCAGCACCAACAAAGGTAACCATTATGATCAGTAGAATGTTTGTCTGAAACATTTTGATTGCTTTTATTGACTGAAAAGAGTGTGCTGAATTTAAATCACAATTATATTAGTCTTGTCTTTGTCGAAGTAAAATTACAGCCCATTGCGCAACAGTTTTGCGAGCTAAATATTTAATCAACTATCGACTGACTGTTGCAATAAATAGTCGAATTTGTTTCATTTGAATCATCACCACATTATTCGTCCAATTTATTATTTCCAGAAAACGACAAGATTGCATCTTCAAAATCCCTCGGCTCTGGCCTCGAATCGAGCGACAAACCAAAATCGATATCGAATTTCGACTTAACGTACTCCAACTCTAGAGCACAGAAAACAGATGTCAACGGTTCTCACGATTTCCTCAATAAAGAACGTTCAAAACTCGATATAGAAGGTTCCAATGACACTTTAATCCCTAACTTGTCGGGTTCAGACGTTCTGAAAGCGAAAATGAACAGAATAGACTCCCATCATGGCAATTTAGAGCATCTGACGCATTCGCAAACGGATTTGCATAATTAAGTAAGTGGTAGTTTTACGTATAAAAAGTTAAAACGTAGTGCTATTGGTTGAGCCACATGGAGAAAGAGATACCGGGTATCAAACTATTCGACGTAACTGAAGGTATGTTTCATTCAAATTCAAGTTTATTCACCCTGACAACACAGTACATAATTAAATTGTTAAGAAAGTCGTTTATCAATTGTAATTCGTTAATAATAAAATAACGCCGGTACACTCATAGCCCCGCATTAGAGGGATACTCTGTATCGCGGGTGTCATGGACACACACATAGACAAAAACAAAATTTCATCCAAATTCACGAGAGAAATAAATGTAGGCCATACTAATCTTTCTCCCGGCCCGGGGCCTTCCAGCATGGTAACTGTTTGGTCACAGAGGCAGTAATATTCCTTATTACCAAATAGGTTATTATGACGCTTATTAGTCGCAATCCAGAGTTCAACTAATTGAGAACGTCTAGTGTCGCATATCTATCGATATAGGTAGTACTGTCAGTGGACATCGATAGTTTAAAAATCGAATATAGTTATGCATTGACTTACAAATAAATGGACGACGGGTCTAATACAAAAACCACGAAAAAAATGTCCCAAGTCAACCTATTCGAAATTTAAATTGTTATGTCATCGTAGTATCGCGCTATCCGTAGAACAAATGAAGACTAAAGCGGAGTGTCGCGCTCTGTATACGATTTTAGCGCCTTACAAGTGCGGACACTTTTTAGCGCGGACCCGACGTCCATATAATTGTAAGTCAATGTAGTTATGCATTTACATTGTCAACTCGATACTATAAGACGTAATCGTATTGATATTAATAGATAATCTTAACCGTACATATAAAATGCCTGCCTACAGATTTGCTCGATTTTTTAACTATCTACACGTGTGCTCAAACAATACGAGTAAAGGACGATGACCGATGCAATATGGAGGCATGTTCTAACTTTAAACTGGCATTAGGTCAATGTGGAATGTCCATAAACTACACATGGCGCATATAAGACCTAGATTCTGAATCTATTCCTCGATTTTCATTTAAAGCAGCGAATTTTTATATATTTAGTAATTTAAAAAGCAACTTTTTCTAAATAACTGTCTAATAATCGAACAAACTAAATAGAGTACAATTACATTCCATGTATAAGTATAATATTAATATAATATTGGGAAAAAATACCCAGTTGCGCTTCAGTAGGGAAGCTCTTATAGTTGTGATCTGTCGCACAATTTTTCCTTAAAAATAAGGTATATTGCAACTCACACATCTGGCAACACTGAGCACAATATAATAAACTGCAATCTGTCACCATTCGTCGCCATCAATACTGATCCGGAAATGCAACAGAATTACAAATAATCTTTTTTTTATTCAAAATAAACTGCTGCTTTAGTGGGTTCTAGACTATTATCGAAAATGTAGCTTTAATAAATGTAGAATAATTGAAAATACGAATTTGCTGGACATGCTAAGTAAAATGAGGGCAGTAATGGTCATCATCCTTTGTAAGCAACAGACGATCGCCATATGTAATTGAGTAAATATGTAAAAAGCAGACTACTTCTGTAGATCGACACGTGGCGATCGTCTACTACAGTAGTCTATCGATAGATAAGTGTCGCTATTTGAAAGCCGACTTGATATTGATTGTCTTAATTTTTTATAAAACAGTGATTAGTTTAAGAAAAGTGATAAAAGTATGGGTTATGCAGTTGTTGGATGGTCTTAATTTATTGTGTAACTGATGGTATAACGATGCCTCACTTTCTCAAACACGTACCTTATATACGTGATTATTCCGGAGATGACAAAACTACGAATTTTTTAAAATTTATTATAAGTTTGTTAATTGGTGTTGTTATAAGGGTGTTAATTTGGGTTTACTGTAAAAGTTGATAAAGTTATAAAATTTTACTTTATGTAAAAACAGCAGGTAATTTTGTATATAAAATACATTTTTTGAGATATGATTTTGCTGAATTGTGGCATCTGCTAATTTCAGTTACTTCAATAAGATACGAATTTGATAAAGTGAGGCGACGATAATGTAAATTTATCGGCCCTATTATATTACTAACTAACCTTACTCGCATTAAGTAATCTTCTTTTAGAATTCTATTTTTTCATACTAACATAACTTTCAAATGTATTATTGTATTTGCAACTTCAAGGAATTTGGATATTTTTAGATTAGGAACTAAAGTTCATTTTGTAGTATCAAAAAGGGAACTAACTGTATTCATGGTATTATAAAAAAAAAACATTTAATAAAGGTTATATACATTTCAGGTGTTTTAAGAATAAGGTAAAAAATATCATTATACATATTACAGGTAGTGATGTGCGACTTTGAATGTTACTAATACTAATCATTCGAACGGGCCAATCGTACGCCTTAGTCGAATCCAATCACAGTCGTTCGACTCGAGACGAATGATTATTACGTTTGAACTACGCAGAACACACTATGTCCATTTCAAAATATCCCTGTTCCCGTAACATTTACGATATTTAATATATATATATCAGAAAGGGCTAAGCAGATAATATGGATTAAAGTAGCGGTACGCTATGATGGCCGTTTTGACGTTTGGCCGCTCATCAAATTTCGTATTAATTCATAACTACGTCGAAGGAGTTAATTGCTGTACATTGTTATCAATAGCGACATGCAGTAAAATTTGTGGAATATATTTTTTATAACATCAACTGATGGGACGAACAATCGTGCGCCTGGTGGTAAGCTACACGTCTGTCCATAACAGTTGCAGTGCCACTCAGAGCTTTAAATTGCAAAGATCTGAGGGGCACTACCACTGCGCCAGTCACCCTGAGACGTAAGTTGACAAGTCCCATGTGCCTGTAATTTCACCAGCCCCCTTAACCCTTCAAAACCGAAACACAGTAATGCTGACATTACTGCTTGGCGGCAGAAATAGGTAAGGTGGCAGTACTTCTCTGGACACTCTTTAATAAGGAGCTCTACTGCTACTAAATAATTTGACGACATAACTCGGTATTTGTTTTTCGTAACTCGAAATTTTTAAAAATGAAATCTAATACTATCACGATACGACATTTTTATTTTCGTTTCATTAAAACTTTAATCAGGTACCCCTTGCAATGCCAGTTATAAATCTAAAAACTTATAGATGCGCCTCGCATTAGAATATATTTTTTTCGATAATGAATTGAGATTTCACATCACTATTGTTAATCTGTCAAAACGACCATCATAGCGTGCCGGTACTTTACTCATGAATGGTCATTCAGACCATTCGAATACGAAAAAGAGTAGATCACTAATTTGTCAGTCGAATGACAGGATGAGTAATTACTAGCGAGTCGAATATAGAAACCATTCACAATCGCGCATCACTAATTACTGGCGCACAGGTAAAGAATCTTTTAGAATTTATGTCCTTGTGTTCCAACTTATCTGTGCAATTGAAACGATATTGCCCTTAAACCTGCGGTATACTTGTTGAGTGATGTATAAAATTCGTCGGCCGAATATGTATATTTTACGCTTTTATCTTTATCTTTTGCATATCGAAGATTGGAGTGTTACTTACCTAGTAGTATGTTTGTAGTGATGCCAATTTATATTACGTATATATAATCTATGTATGTAAACGTATGTAGAATTATATGTAATCTCATTTGCAATTTTAAATTTATGGCATGTACTTAGTGTATTGTGAGATAAATTGTGATTATGGGATTGTGATACATATTGGTACTATGTATATGTAGTGACGGGCACTTATTGTCCTAATCACAATTTTAAAAGGAGATCTGACATCGTCGCTTATATATAAAACCTTTAATTCTTTGTAAGAGCGGTTACATTTAACAGCGATGCAAACGCGATGCAATCGCTAATCGTCTACCTTTACACACGCGCTCGATTTTAAGCAGCGATGCAAACGCGCGACTGCATCGCTACACTTGGGATTTATTGGCGATTGCATCAAAGCAATCGCGCGTTTGTATAGATGCAATCGCCTATAAATCGCAAGTGTAGCGATACAATCGCGCGTTTGCTTCGCTGGTAAAAGTCGCCGTTTAACTATAACTTAATAAATACCATTTCGGCTTCCCATATGGGACGATGGTACAACTTATCGGCTCTATTTTGTTTTAATGTCCAAACATTGTGGGTTGACGGAATTGTTTTATAATGAAAGTAAAACATATTTCAGAACACCAATTATCAAGAAAATAGAACCTCCACCAACACCACAACGGCCTATGTAAGCAATGTATTATATAGAAGATAACCCTGGTAAGAAAAGTTGACTTCGCTGAACTCGGTGGCGTTATATTGCACTCTTAATAATAAAGTGACCAAAATGAAAAGGAAATTTTTTGGGAAATATTAATATGAATAATATACTAGGTGATAGAAAACTAACATATTTTCATCTCGTAAGATTTATTCATTAATAATCAAATGGCATTCACGGCTGGTGCCACGTTAACATTTTTTTAATCAATTTTCTTAGATTCTCAAACATTTTTTCGCATTTATTGTTTTTTGTATTTCGTCATTTTATTAATAAGGGTGCACTATGGTGTAGTAGGTGGGATAAAGCGAAAAAAGCGAGTAAAACTCGAAGCTCAGGAACAGTACTTATACAAAATATTGTAGAATGTAATGCAAAACACGGTCGTTCCCCCGGTTATGATGATTGAAACTAAGAATCGTTGAAATGTTTTACGCATTTCATTGCACGCTATATTAAATGTAGTGTATTAAAATTCTAAGAAAAGTTAATTTCTGTACAATAAAAAGTAGGATCTCGTACCTAATTGTCTAGCTTCATTGTCAACGTGACGTTCTCAGTTGAAGATCTTGGTGATTTAGCAGGTTTGATTCCAGATAGGACAAATTTGGAAAAGAACCTTCCTGAATTAAATACATACATAAGTCTTATTCACTAATATGTCAAAATATGTAAAATGTAAAATCAATATGTAAAAACAAAATTATTGGCTATGAAAGGGTGCTGACTCAGCATAATTCGACCGTGAACTGGCAACCGGTACTATCTCAATTTTGACAACTACATTGACTTTACAGGTGAAGAAAAAAATTATTTGCGTCATTTATATAGCACCTGATTTATTAAATAAAAATACGTAGTTTTTAAATATTTTTACTGCACATACACTACGTTTTTTTATTTAATAAACCAGATGGTATATAAATGACGCAAAGATTTTTTTCTTCACCTGTAAAGTCAATGTAAAGTTGTCAAAATTGAGATAATACTGATTGCCAGTTCACAGTCGATATGCCAAAGTTCTCTAACGCGCTGGATAAAATTTTTTTTTTGACATTACATACACATGCTGGCAAGCGACACGACTATCCATAACAATTGCAATACTACGCAGTATTGCAATTGGGGGCACTGTCACTGCGCTCGCCACCCCGAAATATGAAGTTGACAAGTTCCATGTGCATGTAGTTTCACCAGCACCCTTGCCCTCCTGTAAATTAATAATTTATAATTGGACATAGTTATACAAACAAGAACCAACCAACACCTCGAGTGAAATTGAGTTATGTATTTAGGTAGAGCACCTGGGGGGGTGTTTCACGTAATCAAATTTGTTCTTTATCGTATTCATTTGCAAAACAATTTACTGTATATAGCTCAGGATTAGCTTTCGAAGGTGAACAGGATTTATCATTACTGAACGTCAGGCTGACTTTCGAGTTAGACTGTTAAAGGGCAGCGCTATATGTGTAGATTTAGTTGTAGGTAGTAATTTAAAAGACTGTATATAACAATGTATATTGAAAACCATGTATTCATTTATGGTGTTTCATAAAGGTGCGTGCACGTAGGTGCCGAGTCATAATAAGAATTTTCTGATAACCTCATGAAACTTCTGATAAAACTGTGTATAACACACTTATCCAGTGTTCAGTGTAGCACAGAAAAATCCTTTTTTTATATTGTAAGAACATGTTGATGCGTGAAGGTATTCTGAGTGCAAGTAGTCATTGTCTCTATTCATAGACAAGCGTCGTCAAGGAAAAAAGAGTCCTATTTTTATATTTTGATGGATTTTTTATACGAATATGTAATTGTGTACTTTCGCGGTTATTCAATTCGACCATTAGCGTTAATTACTTGTTATTCTTTTCCCGATATTTCAGAACGGTTACACGCTCCATAGCCCCGCTACACGCTACCATGATCAAAGAGCGTGCGACCGCCCTGAAATATCGAAAAATAAAAATATATAAAGGAATTTGTAACCAGTGATATTCGTTCTTGCATAAATACAAAAAGCCGATGACGTCTTTAGCCTAAAGTAACGTGAGTTCACCCAAAGGAGCAATTAACCGTAATATAAATTGGTGAGACTAAAATAGTCTGTGATTACGTAACCCCGTAGTAGTAGGCTCTCACATTGCCGCTTGTAGTTTTAAGAAACGTTAAGCTTTTTTTTACGTACTTTTTACTTTCTATACAGTGTAACCAACAAAGTGTGTGTATTTGAACGTACAAAAATTTGTACTTGAATGTATATATACGTAGATGTTTAGTTAGCCCCGCACTAGGGAAACCCTGTGTCGCGGGTGCTATGGATACATACATAGACAACCACAAATTACACCCAAACTCACGAGAGAAATAAATATAGGCCATACAAAAATTTCTCACGGCCCGGACCTGGGACCTGGGACCCCTGTGTGGCGTCGGCATAGTAACCCTTCGGCCACGGAGGCAGTTAACTGCTTATAAATAATCAATGTCAAAACGTTGTACTGTTTATAAAACGACTTTTCACATAACGATTTTTTAGTTGAAGCTTACAAATTCGTTTAGAGAAACATTTAAGCTTATTATGTTAAAATAAAAGTTTTCAGATAGGTAAGTTTATTTGTAAAACACGAGTTGTATTTTTATTGGAACATTATTCACATTTACAAATTAATTAGTTGGCGGGACTTGATATTTAGGCACGTGTAAAAAATGAAATTGTTGAGTATTGAACAGAGAACGTTTACAACGTAAAATTATAATCTTATATTGAATAGCAAACTTTTATAAGTGTTTATCGTTTAAATGAAACGCCCACCTAAGTTTCAGACCAGCCACCGTAGCATGGCTACGCTTGATAGTCGCGACACGCGCGATAAAATCGAAATAAGCGCGCGCTATTGGCTGTCTCAATCAGATCTAATACAGATAGCGAATAGGGCGCGCTTATTTCAATTTAATTTAGGGACTGGTATTTAGTTGTTTGACACGTTATTATCGTTGAAGATTAGTATTTTAAATTACGCAAAAAATGTATAAAATAAAACCGTCACACCGTCATAAGAATACAGTGCGAAATTTAAACTATTTTCATTGCACGATAACATTTGTTTGTTTTGAATTTTCCATTATATTTTACAGTACTATTTTCTAAACTCTAGTCCTTTAGAGTTCTTCGATTTTCACGGAAGTGGATGGTTGCGTTATTAACTTAATGTATAATTAGACATTGTAATGTCTTCGTTCACCAGTTTGCTACTGCAATTAAAAGTTTACCTTAATGTTTGAGATATAAAGTTAATAATAATTAGTTAAGCGACGTAGTGACCTTCATATTTGCATTTTAGGATGATAAAAAAAGTCAATTGATACATTAGACTGAAAATTTCTGCCTCTTGCTATCTTTACTGCAGAACACGAAGACCTATGCATTGAATATATTATTTTTTATGAAAAAACATGCTAAATAAATATTTATTTACACAGGAAAGTCATTTGGGTACAAAATTTTAAAAATGGAAGGAACCTTTGAAAATTTGGCTTAATGGATTTATTTCGATGCCGTAAAACCAACAAAAAAAAACTTAAAATGCAATCGTCAATTTCCATAAAACTCTGTAACGTCGGGGATAGTGTGATTACGCGTACAATCAAATCCGCGCTAATGTCGTGGCAACCAAATTAGATTGAATTACGAGAATATATTGTTAACAGTCCGTAGACGACATAAATTCATGGTTACTGTGCAAAAATGAATGTCGTAGCTATTGAAATAACAAAGTAGTAACGTTAAATCTCTTTCCTGTGAACTTGGTTCAGTGCAGATACGCGCCTTTTACCCATGCTATCTATATACGCGCATTTGCACTATCTCCGACGATATTTCACATCGACCTTTAGAAAAAGACAATCGCCTAATTTCGGCTTTATAGTGCTCCTCTGTAATTCATACCTGCGTAACTGCGTAACATATTTGTTGATGCAGGCATGCCACGGAAACGGTGCTCTACCAACCAGAAGGTACCCCATTATGACAGAGTCTTTTTCTATAGCTCGATTTGTAATATTTACGGTCTGGTATTGGTACTGTGATTAGAGGCACCTTAACGTATAAATAGTTTGGAAGGACGTTCAAATTTAGAATTCAGTAGGAAATTCAAAATAACCAATCACGTGATTGTATGGAACAGACCAATAACCTGACTGTACTGAATTGACCAACTACGTGGCCTATGGTTTCTTTGAACTTCGTACTTCTTTTTTAACGGCCATGCTTATTTCTCCACTACCTATATAAATTAAGTATGTTTCTTTTATATATTTGTATCCTATTTTACAGTTAACGTATAATTTATATTTTGAATTAATAAGGAACGGCTCCGAATACAATCATTGGTGCTAAATGAAGTCAGCATTGAATAGGTATTATAGTATCTATGATTGATATATTTTGTATAATACATACTACACACTACACTGTATAATTAAATTAGACTTCGAAATGGTTTTAAGGTTTGTACTTTTGGTTCTTTGTGTGTTGTGGTAGATATGTACTTAATTATATGCGTCGATGTGCAAATAAAAGCACTTAGTATATTATGCATAAGTATATTATAATTATGATGGGTATAACATTAAAAATACAAACCACTGATTGTTTAGTGATTTTTTATTTCACTTTTTAAAATTCTAATTTGGTCGCTATGTAAATACGGTTCAATTTTGGACAAATAATTTCGACAGTTTGTGTACCTGCAGCCCACCGTACATGTACATTTATTAACCCTTATTTTAAGTTTTAGTATCGCTAAGAGCCCTATGCTGACGACACTCGTTTTCGATGACCTAAACGCACGTCATCTGCGCGTATACGCGCCTCAGACGCGCTGTTAGTCGCGCATTTTGATAAAAGATTTTAATTTTAGTTTTGTTTGTTAATTTCAGTTAGTTTTTGAAATGAGACATCTAAATGAAATTCTAAGTGTAATCTCCAGTGGAGTATAATATAAGCTTCTTGCTTGCGATGTTTGCGCGCGTTTAGTCGATTCATTACAGCGGGTATGTGGCTCGTACACACACAGATGACCCGCGTTTGCGATCGTGCAACACGCTTCGTCGCCGCGTATAATATACGCCGTGTGCATAGGCTCTTACAAACAATAGCTCATCCAATAATTTAAATTTAGAATGTCACCCGAGTATGGCTCACGTACCATTGCCGGAAGTTTACGCACTGCATTCGATTCGTATTGGTTCCGAATTCAAGAAATGACGGTCCGAAATGCAGTAGCGATGATGATCGAGAATATTTTAAAGCATCGAAAATCGTTTACTACCGTCAATATCGAATGACTTCGAAGTTTGGTTAGAAAATAGACTCGTACGCATATTAACTGCTTAATATAATTTAGTCTGTTTGACAGCGAAATTGAATGTTCTCTTTAAAAAATTGTTGCCATACCGATCAGTAGAGTACAAATATAATTTAAAGTATTTTTCTTTTTTTTTTGTTTTAGCTTTAAGTTACATACATGTTAAATTGTTAGCGTTAAGTTTTTATTCTTAGGTACGTACAAATTGTTTTCAAGCTCGAATACCGTATGCTTTCTTCTTTCGTAAAGTTGTTTTTTTTTATTTCAATAAATCTGTAAAAAGAATTATCTGGTTTTATTGTAATATATAAATAGAGCATATCCATATAGGCTCGCTAGCTTTATTCACGTCAATACACCCAATGGCATCCAGGCGCGAATTGTCTGCAAGGATTGAGACGAAAAAATTCGCCTTCTCTTCCGCAGTACGGTTCAGCGAACGGTCCAGCCTTAGCAGAGGTGGTAAATAGACGATTATTCCCACTAGTTTTGTTGACAGAACTACTGGTGCTTTTATTTCCATTTGTTCTTTTAAGAAAACAAATGGTGTTTACGATTCCCAGTAATTCTGTCGGTTCTGTCCGGATTATTTCCACTAGTTCTGTTGACAGAACTTTGTAATACCAAGTGATGGGACGAACCTATTCATAGCAGTTGCAGTGCCACTCAGAGCTTTTAATCGCAAAGATCTTAAGGGCACTGCCACTGTGCCCGACACCTTGAGACAAGTTAACACGTCCCATGTGCCCGTAATTTCACCAGCAACCTTACACTTCGAAACGGGTACCGCCGTAATGCTCACATTACTGCTTGGCGGCTGCAATGAGTAAGATAGCAAGTAGGTACTTCCCATCTGCTATTGTTACAAGGAGAATTGGTATTTTCTGACGATTCCCAGTAGTTCTGTCGAACATCAGCTAATGCTAACAGGTATCAACCTATATTAGCACACCTGGGAGACTCCATAGATATTTGTTTCGACCGCATTGTCCAGGGGCCAAAATGTCTTACTGTCTGCTGGAAGAGACAAGCTTGGCTCCTATGCGGCACACGTGGTCGAACTTCACCGTGTGTAAAACTCATTTTCACTTCTTAGCGGCTGTATTAACCTCTAACCGCGCTTTTTCGTTTATTTTAAAATTGAAAATCTCAAGTCAGTCAAGGGGGTGTTTCGTGATCCGAGGACTAAGCAATCCCAAACCCAATCTTATATTACCGTCATCGAGTATTATCGTTAAAATACACAACAAAATATATTTCAATTATTCCTTTAAGGTTTAGCGCGTTTCGAATCCTAGATCTATACAAATCTAGAAAACTCTGATCCGCATCGGATGTCCCTTGTGCACAACGTCCAATTCGAATACGTCCAAGAATATACGAATATCGTTTGTACACCTAGAGATAAAATGGTCCCTGTGACGTTTTCGATCGTCTTTTCTCTAATTTGGAACTGATACGAATGGGACGTAGCGCGCAAGCGCTCTTAAGGTAAATAAGGTTCATGGTTTTGTAATAGTATCTACTTAACTAGAAGTAGGTAATTCGAGTGAAGTCGCAAGTGAACTTTTGCACGTTTACAATGTTCCTCCGAATAATCAACAAAACAAGTGAAATAAACAATATACGTCGTTTAGAGGTAAGTGAAGCGTACATGTGCATGAAGTGTAAACAATAGTTCAGGGATGGGCGACAGGCGTGGAAGAAAGTGTGCTCTCTCCACAAATTAGTATCATTCGCTTCGAAGGCCAGCTCACCCCGTCAGTTGCACTAAAACTATATACATATGCGACTGCGAACCGGTTCGCGAATAACGGTGACTTTGATTTGGCTTGAAATTGCGTGTACCACGTCACGAAAGTAATGATTGAATTAAGTCAACTTGAATCATGTCTTAAATGCGATATTTATATTAATTTTATATACAGAAGACAGCTTCTGTATGGATAAATTTTTGTTACTAATGGTCGCAATAGAGTACCTATTTCAAATGAGTAAGTAGATAAATGTCTACATATACCTAAATACAAGGCGTAACATGGAATGGTTAAAACCATCAAATATGAATTAATTACTTTTTCGATTTCCAGATTTCCGGAAATAGTTACTAAATCATAGGACAAAACTAATCACCTAGAAAGCTGAAGTTGGATTTTTGCTTGTCGCTCATAAAAAGTTTACTTTGACGAAAGGTTAGTTCTCTACTACATTTTTTTACATGACGCCACTACAAATCTTTAAAATCCAATTTCTGCTTCACTAAGTTTTATGCACCGTAAGATAAAACTACTAGTGAGTAGTTACGGTGCATAAAACTATTTCCGGAAAAATACTCCGGAATACGAAATAGTAGATTGTACAACAAGTGCATAAGACGCGTCATTTTACCCGAGACGAGTATATTGGTAGTGGATACTTAAGTCGAGGGTAAAATGGGTTTTATGAACTAGTACACTTTGCTTTTCACTTCGATTACGAAGAAATTAAACAGCAATATTACAAATAAAAGATTATTTAATTAAAGTTGAATGTAAAATTACAACAATTAGACATATTTAATGTGATGGTTTTTTATTTTGTGCACTAGAGCATAAAATCCTATTTTATGTAGCCTACACCCAGCTTAAATACGAATTTTAAGAGCATGAGAAGTGAACAAGGACTTCATTAATATTTGGTGGTTTTAACCACTCTGTGTCACTCCTTGTATCTATTGGTTTTAGGCATATTGTAGGCATTTATCTACTCATTTAATTTGGAACACCCTATTCCGACCATTCCTACTATAGCCCCTCCATTTAAACCTATTCTATGTCGAAGGAACTTCCTAATTTTTACTTAATAAAATAATATAAGTTGTGAGTCAAATACTGAAAAAAACGTTGCGCAAGCGCATGTGTAAGAGACGGCGATGCAGTGACCAATCGCAAACAATTAGGTCGACAGCTCGTTACAGGAACTGAAACCGACACGGTACATTGAACTTTATTTATCAAAAACGAAAGTGCTTCCTTATCTTTGGACACCCGAACAAAGAACGGATGAAAGTAGCTATTCTTAGGTATTATTCAACACCCCCGTTACGATTTAAAACGGTTTTGAAAACAATAAGTTACACACCTACTACGTGTATATTTTATTTTCTATTATAAAAAAAGAACTGGGAAATATAAGTATACGCACCATTCCGCTTGTGAATATTGTGCATAGGTGCTTAGTATATACATAAATTATCTTATGTAATCAGTTTACGTATATACTAGAATTGGTTTCTGAATTTGCAAAATATTTTGTGAGTTGTGGAATTATGTTACTTCTTTTTGGTTAGGTTAAGTGCTATTAACACGTCTCGCGTTCTAGAGACATACGGTGTTCCTATCGATTTTGGTACTGTTTGCAGCTTTGTTTTCATACGCCATTTTTAATAATTTATTATAAAAAGTATTTTTTTTTTTACCAAAGTCGTTTTAGTGACACGGTGGTCTTGAGGTTGTATTTTGTTGAACGACAAGATCTTTTTATCTAACACCACTATTATTTACACAGATATTTCATACGTTTAGTACTTTATAAACTATTTTATAATTATTATTGCCAGGCATCTATTTTAGATTCGCGCCTCCGCCATGACCTAAAAGATAATTTTGAAATGGAAAAGGCGTACCCGGACAATAGCAAAGTCAACCGGGGTCACGGACTTGTTCAAGAACGTGCGGACGGTACGTACCCATACATATTATTATTAATTCACTCTTTAAAGTTATTGTCAACAATGAATCCACAAAAAAAAACAAATACCAAACAGAGATTTTTTTATTTTACTAAGTGACAGGATGAACAAGTCGTACGCCTGGTGGTAAGCGACACGTCTATCCATAGCAGTTGCAGTGCCACTCAATGCTTTAAATTGCAAAGGTAGGGACACTGCCACAGCGCCCGTCCCCTTGAAACAAATATTCATTACTCTTTCTATAGTTTTCAGGGCTTATGTTAACAAACAATTATGTGCATTGTAGAAATATTGTACTCTACTTCAAGGAAGAGTATAAGGCTCAATTTGCGCTGCCGTGGAACGGTATGGAATCGAAACTCTGTAACGAAATTGTATATAGCATAATGAACTATAAGCCAAATGTATAACGTACAAACTAAATATACGGTAGCTGGTAGATTACGCGAGAATCCTCCGGAAGACGCACGCAACGTGTTTCGGCTCGTATCTAGTTAAATAGGATGACGATCTAGTTAAATTGAGCCTGAAAAAATTTTGTGGAATAAAGTTGAGTGATAGAGTGAAGAATACAATAATACGTGAAAGATGTGGCTTGAAAGAGGATGTCGTGACTAGAATAGAAAAAGGAATGTGGAGGTGGTTTGGGTATATAGAGCGGATGGATATAAGAAGAATTACCAAACAGTTTTATGATGCGGATTGAATACTCCCTTAATCAGATTGCCATGCTGTGATTATATCTCAGTTATTTAGTATAGTTATGGGTTCTTAGGTAAAGGCAGTTTATCGATGACGTCATGTTCCTGAAAGTGAACTATTTATTTCGTTGCGTTGTCGCCAACGACCATACCACGTTGGATACACCGGTTCTCGTCCGATCACCGAAGTTAAACGACGTCGAGCGCTGTCAGTACTTGGATGGGTGACCGCCTGGGAACACAGCGTGTCGTTGGCTTTTTGTGTGGTTGGTTGGTTCAATGTGGATTGAAGGGTTTTAAGAGGACATCCCAGAAAGACCTACATTGAAAAGCTGAGATCCGAAATGACAAGAATAAAAGAAGTTGCATGAAAAGGGCAGCTGATGAATGTAACACTCGAAAGTTGTGTCAGGATAGAATAAGGTAACGTCCCGTGGTCTCTGCCTACCTCTCCTGTAGGACTAGGGCGTGAGCTTATGTGTGCGATAGTTGGTTGCAATGTGGTATTTAAAATGTTAGTTTACCTTGTGTTCGTTAGGGGTGCTGTTAGCCGTACAAAATTGTCCAACAATTTTCACGGTCGTGATCATAGATATTATGAAATCACTATCGACAATCGATATCGCAAACCCATGATAGAGGTTAGGTATACTAGCAGTTTGTCTAGGGAGAGGTCACACCGCGAGCGAAGCTAAGCTAAGGTAGCTTAGCTCTCAAAGCTGCATGCAAATACGGGAACGTACTAAAGTGCTGCCACTCGATGCCAATCTTTTCTTCAAAACAGTAGCTGTGGTGATTTTTAGTAGGCGTAATGCAGTGTAGTATTTATAATTGTAACTTTTTCATTCAATTAAAAACCGACTTCAAAAGTTTGCTTATTTCAGCTTCAGTATCAGCTTTTTTCGATTTTCATGGGATCACCTCATCAGATTCTGACTTCTTGGTGGGTCTGTTACGGACTTCTTTGTACATTTTGTATTTTCTTTTCGGGCTGTAATGGTGACGGTCATTTGTTGATTACATGTATTGTGTCAAGTAAAAAGTCGACTTTTATTTGCAGAAAATAATTAGTAATTTGTGATAGCCGAAACGAACCCCGAACTGCATCAGGGACCACCTCGAGAGTTATATATACCCTTTCAAAAAAAAAGAAGCAGAGAAAATTGAGAAATTGGTGAATACACGGACATGCTTATAAAATTTGAGAATTTCCTTCGATTTTCATGGGATCCCCTCATCAGATTTTGACTTGGCTACAATGGGACCACCGCGAGAGTGCACCCTTTCAAACAAAAAAAGAATTTTCAAAATCGGTCCGCAATTGACGGAGATATCTGATAACATACATATAGCCGAACGTATAACCTCTACCTTTTTTGAAGTCGGTTCATAAAAAGCAATGAGCAATATTGACGAAGACAGATGATGTTTTCATATTCGATAAATTCTTTCATAACGTCTTGCACGTGCTCTAAGCCGCTGCGCGCGAGCAACTATGGCAATGATATGGCAAATATAGCAACTATGGACAAGTGCGAGGATGAAAGGCGACAGAGTATACTTAGCTTAGCTGGATTGTTGGGTGGTGGTGCGATCCGTGGCCCTATACGGGGCGCCCGTCTGGTCACATCGACTGACGGGCGCCCGTCTGGTCACATCGACTGACGGGCGCCTGTCTGATCACATCGACTGACGGGCATCCGGCGTTACAGAGCCATACTCAAAGGCGTGCAGCGCCGCATGGTCATTAGGATCGCACGACGATACCGCACCGTATTCTTCGAAGCGGCGACTGTCCTGGCACAGTTTACCCCGCTGGACATCCTGGTGGAGATGGACGCGCGTATTTATAGCGCGCCTCCGCCAGACGGAGGAAGCTGCGCCGCCGGAAGTGCGGTGGCAGTAGCGCCGATGGGCGTTCGAGAAGTGGCCGGAGAGGCTGGAACAGCCGCGATCGGATTCGGCGTAATTCTGCCCAACGTCGAAGTCTGGTTGAGCCAGCGGAAATGCGTCACCACGTTCCGAGATACTCCCCGGACACGGCGGCTTCGGAGAGTGTGAATCGGATCGGTCGCGAGTCGACGACGCAGTGCCACCACTGTGGTTAGGACCAGGATTCCGCCCAGCGCAAGGGCCGATTACCTTACCGAGTACCTTCGCGGCTGCACCCGATCGGAGCGGGGGCTCCGTTCCAATTGCCCCGGGGCCCGCTTCGTCGTGAGGAGAGGAGGGGGAGGACATAGCTCCTCCTAGGTGCTGGGTGGGTTCCGGTGCGCTAAGTCGATCCCGGATCCCTCCCACTAGAGCACCCGTGGAGTTTTAGCCGGTAGGAGTACGGCATAACCCCTCCGCTGCCCCCGTGACGGTGAGGTATCCTAGGAGGATTTCCCCACGAAAAAAAAGCTGGATCGTTGGGTAGTTAACCCACATAGTTCAAGCTCGGTCATAGTTGTCGAAATATTATTTGGACCGATTCGGCTTATCGCTTCATCTGTAGAGTACAATAGGACAAAAGAGTGAACCGTCTCGGTAACGCACATGCCATCTGTATAGTGCAAACAACTACTTTAAATAGCTTTACGCGTTGGGACTTAATTATTATAAACTCGATGTCTTTATGCGTAAATAACTTGTTGAATTAGTAAGAAAATAATCGGCAGTCGGTATTTTACGAAGTACTTACTGTAAAAAAAGAGTAGAGCAGAAAAAGCATTTAGCACCTTGGTACGATGGACCACGCACACGCACACGCATACGCACACGCGCACGCGCACACACACAGGCACACACACACACACACACACACACACACACACACACACACACACAC
>NW_020653853.1:5152093-5163572 GCF_003589595.1 Hyposmocoma kahamanoa
CACACACACACACACACACACACACACACACACACACACACACACACAGAGAGAGAGAGAGAGAGACACACACACAAACACACACACACACGCACACAACAAAGCCCGCACTAGGGAAACCCTGTGTCGCGGGTGCCATGGACACACACTTACACAACCACAAAATACACACAAACTCATGAGAGAAATAAATGTAATCCATACAAATATTTCTGCGGCAGTCCAGCTTGATAACTGTTCGGCTACAGAGGCAGTTACGCTTTAAGTAAAAGAAGTGTTCATGGTTTTATTAACCTATTGTAATAGAAAGGATAAGCCGTTCCAAGAGATAACATTCATCGGTGCAAATAATGTTTCTTCAACTAGGTATACCTTAGTTCGCGGTGTGAATAGATGTATGAAAACGTGCCGCGGCTACGTGAGTTAAGCTAACTTGACTTAGTTTAGCTATGGCCTCTCCTTCCAACGAATACGTAGCTTGCTTTCATACTACTATTCCGCCGTTTGAAAGCATGTACTTATTCATTTAGAACTACACGAAACTATCACCAATACAAGGAAGAAAGGAAACGAAAATTATTTCCTGCTAAGCTAATAGCAACAGTGTCATTCAGATCTTGTTTAACCAGTTTGCACCCTAGGTAGAGAAATAGATTCGATTTCCTACAACTACCTTATCATGTGGCCAACCGGTTCCGGTTAGAAGGGTGTTATTTTGAAGTTAGGATATATACCAGCCATATTTATTTCTTAATATATTTTGTACCAACAGTGAAAGGTAGCTAGTTCAAGAATGAACTGCTAAAATTTCAGAGTTACTGTACATCACTCAAATATTGTATTATAATATATGTGTCAAGTTCATTTGGCTACATATTTAATTAGATTGTCTCTCAATTCTATTAATAGTACCTAGTATTTTTTCGTTTGGGACAGGCTAAGGCGTCTATTTGCCAGATCTTAGATAGTAATTTTTCTTGAATAGTTAAATTTTTTAACATTTTTCGCGGGAAAATAGTGGCCATTTTGAAACTCCTCAATTTTATTAATAAATTAAGGAGCTACAATTTTTTTTAATGGGCGTGCTGCATTGTGTTTCTGCATGTATACACAATGAACCAAGCCATTTTTTTACAATGAACTAGGTATTTTTAATTAACATTTATATGAGGTATTTTACAACAAAACTCACGTATTTTGGTGTAAGAATTAGCAATAAGAATTGCTTGACAAAGTAAAACCAAGTGACAAAACCCTCTTCGACAAAGTATCGGATTTTTTTTTGTCTGCACTACCAGAGTAACATAATTTACTCCGGGGCACTCCCCAGAATACCAGAACCAGTTTAGAAAAGTATGTACATTTCCCCACTTGGTCCTATCGAGAACCATACCATCCAGCATTCACAGTGCAAACCGTTGGGTCACCGGGATCATCAAATTATTAGTTTTATTTACAAGAACGAGAAAGTATTTTGTATTTATGTAATAACGTAGAAAGTTTCTTTGAACAAAATAAACCCACCTTCATTGTATATAAGAAATTACTTAGTTCTTAATTGTTCAAATAAATTGATGACTAAGTTACACTATAAATTGAATTTCTCTCCTTTCTTCGTAAACTACAAGTTTGTTGCACCGATAGCAAAGTGTTCAGTGTAGCCAGTATTACCAGTACTTTCACAGATTGAGGTCGTCGGTGCTGTGTCATAGAAGTTTGAGATTATGAATTGAATTGAAGTTTGATATTGACGATGGTAATACGTTACTTCATACCTACAAATACACCATATGAGTTACAATAGAACGACTTTTGCTTTTCTTATTAACAGAAACATATCACACCTTCGAAGAAACACCGCGTCATCTTAGTTGTATGTCGATAAAACTTAAATTGCAGGATGGTACAAAACGATTAGAAGACTGCTAAAATCGAATGGTTCCATATATCTGTAGGATAGACGTAGCTCCACAAGGAGCTGTCTCCCGATTCCTTTTGGGAAAAGAGAACCGTACCTACAGGCTTGCAACGTCAATGCCAAACACTGAACAAAGCACCACATACCTTGAATTGATGAATACAGGATCTGCTGGAAGTCGGCTACTAAAAATAAACGACTTAAAGAATGTAAAAAAAAAACCTCTTTCGTATGTTTCATATGTACGTAGACAGGACTGTAAATAATTCATTTTAATTACATGGAAATATTGTATTGAAACATAGTAAATAATTAACAAAGAACTTGATATTTCATTTAAAATAAAGAAATTTTCACCAAGTCAATTTTACACCTATTAATTTCATGGCCGGTGGCTCGATGCACTTATCTCGGTAGAACACAAAGAATACGTAATCTAACTTAGAATACATACGTATTATCTAACATTATTGGTTCCCTTATGTTATTTATTACATTTATTACACATATGAAAGGAGAGACTTACAATTATCCCACTAGGATTATATTATATACATATAATATAAAGCGCCTTTATTTTATTTCTAAAACTTTACACCTGATCTAACTGCATACTTTACTCGCAAACTTTCACAAGCCTGCACCTGGGGACCTAAATGCGGGTAGATCGTATTATCTAGGTAACACGAGCATTCACAGTACCTACCTACATAACGTGCTGAGCTCTATGTTGTAACGTTTGAACAGGTTAGGAAAGCGTCAATTCCTGTACGTTAATCTCTCTATAGGTCTTAATTTGTATACTATATACTTATAAGAGTTATACAGATATTCCTACCTTGTTAGTTAAAAATATGGACTTTCTTACCACTGCTTCAATTCAATAATATACCAAAATACAAGTCATTGTGACGAGTTTTTTTTTTATTATTACCAAGTGATAGGACAAAGAAGTCATGAGCCTTCTGACACCGCCCAAGCATGTCCTGTCATGATAATTCCTTGGGTAACCTATCACAAACTCGAATTTCTTTTTCCGAAATAACGCTCCAATTTTCTTTACACCGAAAACCGAATTGTAACGAAACCGTTATTCTTCCAGGATATGTTGGATGTTTATCTCAAAGATACTATGAGGTTAGGTTAAAAAAAAGGTTAGTTTAAGTTAGGTTTAAAACATTTTCCTCTCAAAATTACTTTCGAGGTTATGTAAATTCGAGCAAACATTATTCCTGGAAAATGTCATTTCGGACAGCGGTCCGTCAAGAAATTGGTATAAGGAATTGGGACGTATCCGGGGGGGTGTACTCTCGATTTCCGTCCGACATCCGTCCGAAACAATTACTGCCAAATAAGCAATACTTGGCTAAATGAAAAGACGCATGATGCGAATGAAGCTTCACACTGGATACTTGTCTTTTAATTTTGTCGAATATTACTTGATTGACAGTAATTGTTTCGGACGGAGATCGAGAGTAGCCCCCCAGGAACTGTTTACGGTAGCTTAGACGTAGTTCAAAATGAACTTTTCCGTAAAAATGTGTGTGATGTATGTGCACAAACACAATACATCGTTATAAAACGTACATAAGAAAATTTTAATATTTAAAATATAAATTTACTGGAGAAAATCACGTCTTCATGCTTTGAAAATTTTGATGGGAGTCACAAGAATGACGAAGGAAGAGAATTAGAGAACGATTCAAAATTTCAAAACTTGGCCAGAAACTAGAGAAAAGGTTGGACACACACAAAGACAACCACAAATTACACCCAAACTGACGAGAGAAATAAATGTAGGCTATACAAATATTTCTCCCGGCCCGAGAATCGAACATCGGACCGCCGCATGGCAGTCATAGTAACCGTTCGGCCATGGAGAAAGTTAGCTTTAAAATATTTTCCGAAAAATATGCGTACGTCTATTGCGTTTGTATCACCATTTATGTTTTTTGAATCAGTACTTATTCTTCAGTTTAAATAAATTATTTCCATAAGGGACCACTGTTATCGACGCGGAAGGAATTCCGCTCTAGTCGACATAATGTAAGGTAAATGCGGGGACTCCTTCACATTAATACACTTTATTACAATAAACTGCGTTGAATTTATAATGATAGATAGTCGTTAAAAATCGATAAAAATGATTTCAAGCTTTCAACTGTCCTATGATCTTGGTTATATCAAAGCGTGACAAATTGGTGACATCGTTATCGGTAGGCTTAGCTGTGCCGATTAGTTCTTGTTACGTAACTGAACAATTCAAGCGAGGCCTCAGAGCCAATACAAAGAATGGAAATAAAATTGGGCTGGAAGAGACTACACAACTAAGCGTAGTGTAAGTAGTAAATGTACTTTGAAACAAACTGATTTTAATTTAAATGACATTATTCAATAAAAGGAGTAGTGGTAGCAGACAACCTCCTTGTGAAAGAGTTCGTTCAGGGAAGTACTGCCACCTTACCTATTTCTGCCGACAAGCAGTAATGTTAGCATTACTGCGTTCCGGTTTTGAAGGGTAAGGGTGAAATTACGGGCACATGGGACTTGTTAACTTATGTCTCAGGGTGATGTACACAGTGGCAGTGCCTCTCAGACCTTTGCGATTTAAAGCTCTGAGTGGCACTGCAACTGTTATGGACAGGCACGCACGACTTGTTCGTCCCGTCACTTGATATTATAAAAAAAAAGGAAATACAAATTAATAACAAAATTAACACGTTAAAAAGGCCTATGACTCGGCTTCAGTGGACCACGGAGTAACCCTCGCCGGTATTCTGCTATAGCACATGATAGTTAAGACCACATTTAAAATTAACAAACACTTGAGTAAAAACAAGAAAATATAAATATATTAGACAACAAGGGGGAACGCTGCCAGCATCTTGGGCGCCGTGTCACGGGGATCCAATATTATTCATATAATTAAATGCTAGTTTTAGTTACTAGTATTTAAACTTTTATTGTACATACCTTACCTGTATATTTAACTTATTGTCTAATAAACAATTAGACAACATCACGTATGTTGATTTGATCCCTAAGTACCTAAGTCACTAAAGTGCATGTGTTATGGAAGTAGGAAGTAACGATGGCACCACAGACACCCTGAGCCGAGACAATTTAGAAAGTTTGTTTTCTACATTGACCCGGCCGGGGATCGAACCCGGGACCTCATATATGGCGACACTATGAAAACCGGTGTGCAAGCCGCTCAAACATGGAGATCGTCAATTTCGATCGAGTTATGAAATATCATAAGTGCATGCCCATGTGATATTACTAAAAAACAACATGTTACTCCGAGTTTAGTTTGAGTGCATGTTAATAAATGTTATAATTTAGTATTTAGAGTGAAACGATAAATATTTTGTGACATATCGCACCCCTCATGGAAAAATGGCTTAAGAGAAATTACGTCAAAAATGTTTATTTACATTAAATACATAAAAATATAACCCACATCCTCTCCAATTCTTGTAACTCTATTGATAGTATTAGTCGATCGAGCAATGAACATTTTTGGCGTAAGTTCACTAATGCCATTCTTCCATGAGGGAACATGTGTTTTCACAATTAAATTAAATATAAAGGCGCATCGTAAAGAAATTTACATTACGAAAATATTCCACGCAAAAATATTTTTCATATAAGTCAGTGTGAAGTCCCACCTAAACTAATAAAACATCCATATTAAAAGGAAGATCCGCGGTCATCAGTAAAACGTAGTAATTTAATAAATTTAAACTATGTTGAGTAGAGTGCCAGTACAAGCAGATGTAAAATACCTCAAGAATATATTGTACCAAGCACTTAAGGTCAACGGGAATGGAATGTTAATAAAATAGTATATTTAATAGTAGTACAGCTCCCTTTATAAGGCCGTTTCCTGATTTGTCGGTGTGGTAGCGAACGCTTATATTTCAATGTGCACTTCCTGATTGGTGCTGTGTACTGTAAACCGAAATCGATCCTATATGGAATACTGCTGCCAACTTTGGGACGGCTCTGCCCATTACCAGTTAGCTGACTTGGACTCGGTGGAGCGAAAAGCTAAGAGACTTATTAACAACAATTCTCTTGTGGAATGGAAACTACAAAATCTCGACCATCGTAGAAAAGTAGCCTACTTGTTGGTTTTCTATCGGATACATTTCGGGGAGTGTGCGCAGGAACTTTTCAATTTAGTTCCACCCTCACCGTTCCTCCTTCGGTCGACTAGAAGGTCCGGAACACTCCATCCTTATGTCGTTGTAATAGCACCTATTCACACTAAACGATATGCTTCCTCCTTTCTGATGCGTACGGCAAAGGAATGGAATACTCTACCGGCGGTATCTGTGTTTCCCGAAAATTACAATTCGGGGCTATTCAAGGCTAGAGTGAATAGGCGTTTTTAGGCAAACGCGTCCCATCGTCGTTTAACATCAGATAAGATTGGGGCCAAGCGTCTATTATATGTATATTAAAAAATATCCCTTCTCCCTCCTGTCTAAACCGCGCCAATCAGAAAGCGCACATTAAAATATAAGCATTTTAAAGTGCGCACCGCCACCACACCGACAAGTCAGGAAACGGCCCGAGTTCATCCAGTGAAGTACTTACATATTCCTTCCGCCAAGCAGTAATATTCACATTACTGCGTTCCGATTTTGAAGAAGAGTGCTGGGTGAAATTAAGGGTGCATGGGACTTGTCAACTTTATGTCTTAGGGTGACAAGCGCAATGGCAGTCAGATCCTTGCGATTTAAAGCTCAGGGTGGCACTGCAACTGTTATGGATAGGCGTGTCCCGTGCCAACAGGCGCACGATTTGTTCGCCGTTGCAGCTATAAACGTTCACAGATATATTATGTAACTTAGGTACATGTTGCCACAGAAATTTGAACCGTAGACCTCGCAATTGAGAATTAATACTTTCTCCCACAAGGCTACCGTCAATGCGTTATTTTTATAGGGTAATAAAAACTTACCACAAGTAAATATTTAACGATACTTGATCAGGAAATCAGACACTCCAAAATCTTGTTGCAGAGGATTGTGGCAATTAGCAGTATTGCATGTACATCTGTGAACATCTCACGACAGTCTCTTCCAGTAAATCCCATATTACACACATCGGTGCTTATTTGCGGTAAACCAATCGATACCCGTAAACTTACACTGCTTGCGTCACGTGAGGAATTTAGCACAATACGACAAATGACAATTATCTCCGGTCTAGATACGCCTCTAGGCCGAAGTACCATCTTGTACCATGTGTTAGTTATAAGGACAATGAATTGTATTAGATTGTTTGAATAGGTGTTATTGGACTTCCGTTAGATTATTCTCGATATGGTTTTAATTTAATTTCAATATTTGGTCCAGTGTTCTATAATACATTTTGACTTGTAGTTTTCTTAACGTGACTTTTTTTTTCTCCCCGAGTGAGGAACGCCCGTTCCGCGCTGCTCGCGCATTCCGCGGAAGATTTCGGCTCATATCTAGTTTGTACTTCACGCAATTGACCATAAAGTATGCTAAGCTATGTACAATATCATTACAAAAATTAGCTTCCATTCCGTTCCGCCGCAATATAAATTGAGCCTTAGGGGGTCAGGAATCTTTGGGCATCAACTGTACGTATTTATTGACGACACTATAGATCGCAGAAGCGTCCACTTCTTCATATTAAGGGATGTCAACCACTTAGACGTCATATTTTTGCATTCATAAAAATGTTTTGTATGTATATTTGACAATTATCTATTATGATTAATATCTGTCTAAGTCCAGTGGCGTAGCGTCGATTTCTGCCGCCCGGGCCCAACCTTAAATTTGCCGCCCCCTCTGTTTTCACGATTACAAAAGTAGTTCGTTCGGAGCACGCGGCTCAATTGTTTTTATAAAGATAAAGATAAATTTATTTCAATATAATTTAATCTAACACAATACAAGTAAAATAAATGTAAATAAAGTATTAAAATAGGTATTAAGAAGGGAATTGAAATTATACAATCGTCATAGTAAAGCTATACATATTAATAATTAGAACCTTAAACTGAGTAAATATGTACCTGTATTTTAGGCATCTTTTTGGGCAAATTTCTTTATCATATAGAAAATCTCTTTTTAAGCTGTAATCATCTTTTTTAAAGAGATTTTCAATATTTAACGATAAAATAGTTTGTAGTTATAAATTAATGGTTACTTATATAAAAATAATTAAAAAACAACTTCCAGCAAGCCCTTTGTTTTATTGTAAGTTTATGTTCCCCTACCGTCGCCATCTTTGAGATTTAGATTTAGATTCAGTTTGTATTTTTAAGTACAAAATTAGGGCTCGGCCGCTCTCGCCACCGCCATCGCCACCCCCATTGCTGTGCCGCCCGGGGCCATGGCCCCCTCTGTACCTCCCACGCTTCGCCACTGTCTAAGGCCGTGCTGGTCCAACGGGAACTAAACACATTTTAAAAGCGTTGCAAACCTTCTTTGACTCTAATCAAATAACTATAACTGCGTTTCAATTATTGAAACATAACGAATGAGCTTAAGATTGGATTTTCACTCTGAAAGTTAGGCTGCTTTTCGACGATTAGGCCTACAGTTACTCAATAATCAACTTTAATGCCGTTCTAATTAAGTAATTACTTGTCAAATCACGTACTAAAAATCGTTCAGAGCAGCTGTCCGGACATGTAAACTATAGTTTAGGATACGCTGGAACAACATATATTACATAGTACAAAAGTTCCTAAATAAATTTTTTTTAAATTGATTCATGCAGCTTGTATTATTTTGATGATTTTCAAGTGATAGAAACCACTTTTTAAGTACGATCACATGAATGCACTAGCCTATGCCATACTCGTAAGTCCTTCGTATACAGAACGAAAATGAATGATGCGTTTTGAATTAAAAATTCGAAATTTCTACCTGCTTAAAATTTCATCCTCACAATCTCCCCGAAAGGGAAAGTGTTTTTCTCTCCCAAACAAAAGTTCTCAAAGAAGAGTACATTGCGCAAGCATATGTTTATTTGTATTCATCGCGTGTATCGGTCGCGATGCGCGTGCGTTGCCCAAACTGACGCATATTGCGTACGATTATTATTATAGCACATTTGGTTTCATAATGTGTATGCTACCGAGGTATGAGGTGATGCTGCAGAGCCTTGAACACCGCCGTAACGTTGCCTGCTTATCGGTATTCTACAGGATACATCACGGAGAGTGTGCAAGGGAATTGCACAATTTACCGCCTATTTTCCGCCTTCCCCTTCCCATCATCGGCGGACCAGACTTTAGGTATTCCAAGGATTATTTATTTATGGAACTCCCTGCCTGCTGACTTATTCCCTGAATGGTAAGGTAGATCAAATGCGCACTTATTTAAAAAAAATTTGAACATAGTACTGCTCAGCAGAAATAGGTGAGGTGGCAGTACGTCCTTTGACGAACTCTTTCACAAAGAGCTCATCTGCTACTAAAAAGCCTCACATATTTAACTAAACAATTTGCAACTTCAAAGTATTCAATTTAGTAATCACAACACTTTCATATTTCAAACCCACACGCTTCATACAAAAGAGTTTAACGAGAATCATAAAAGTTTTTGTTTCAGTCTACGTGTACTTAATCTTCTTCTACATGGTTAATGATTAAATAAATGTCCGATATAAGGTCAATTTACATTGCCCCGGAATGGAATGGAAGTGAAGTTTCGTAACCGTAGTGTAATAATAATAATAATACTATACTTCGAACAACAATTATACATAATTTGTTGGCAAAGGACTTAGGAATAAGGTTTGTAGGATGCTATTCAAATATTAAAATAAAATAAGATAAAATTAAAATAAATTAAATTTATAAAATTGAAATAAAAAAACTATAACATCATAAAACATAATTAAAATACAATCACGGAAAATTACATTAAATATAAAATTGAAATTGATCTAACGCACATAAATAGTCCTCAGAATGGCATAAAAGCCATCTGTGCGTATCTCAACAAACATGCCTGAAGCGCTACAACAACATCCTAAACGCCTCGTTATACTGTATCCTCTGTGTATTTAGGGTCACCTTCTTAGACTTCACTCACAGGCTACGTGTGTAGAAGGACTGACAGTATGCTTTAAAAAGCGTTAAACGTAATGTACTTTATACCAAATAAAGTACTCTACCTCTAACTGTAAATAAAGTTGAAGAAACTGCCTCTGTGGCCGAACATTACCTTGCCGGATTGCTACGCAGAGGTCCCAGGTTCTATTCCTGGGCCGGGAGAAATATTTGTATAGCCTATATTTATTTCTCTCGCGAGTTTGGGTGTGATTTGTGGTTGTCTATGCGTGTGTCCATGGCACCCGCAACAGAGGGCTTCCATAGTGCGGGGCTATGTTGAGTGTGTGTGTTATAATTGTGTACGTACAAAGTAGATACGAGCTACAATACATGACACGCGTGTTTCGGAGAATTCTCTCGCAGTTTCGGGAATTCCCGCAGCTACCGTATCATATCTAGTTTGCAAGTTACACAATTGACATAAGGCTCAATATGCTATGTATAATTTTGGTTACATAAATTCGCTTTCGTTCAGCGGCAATGTAAACTGAGCCTATGGGATGCGCTGAAACCACTTTTGGTATAACAATAATGTGATAGAGACCACGTCACATACCTGATCTCAAATTAGAGAAAACCCTGTACTATGAGTACCAAATGAATGAAACTAAGTTTTGACTCACTCAACCAAGTTAGAGAAGTTTTTTTCGCAAGTTGGTCCTAAAGGGAATCGAATACAGAACCTAATCATTAGCGCCCACAGTGAAAACCTTTGAGGCATCGAGGTTATCAAATATATATCGCCGGCTAAATTCGTAAACTTCATAATATTTGTATTGCAAAAACGACCGATTCGTTCTGTGTACCGTTTAGGTTCTCGGGTTTCTCTCAGAGAAAAGTTTAAGGAGACTGGTATGATGACTGTGGTATCACAGTACATTTACTCAAATATTATATATATATATATGACGGTAAAAATATACAAATTTAATTAAGAAAGAAGATATCCATAATATTAACCTGAGAGCTAAGTCCAAACTCATGGTACCACGGTTTCGTTTAACCAAGGTAAACGAGTCTTTTATGGGGAACTGTATATGTTTTTACAATAAGATTCTATTAAGAATATATTAAGATTATCATTTCCTAAGTTTAAAAACTATATTAAAAATATTTTAATTGAAAAGTCATATTACAAAATTGATGACTACGTGTTAGATAAAGATGTGTGAAAAGACGGCATGCCTCGAGATTCCACACAAATTTGATTCAAAATATATTTATTCTATCTCTAATTGTGGCAAATTAGGGGTAGAATCCGAACTTATTGGATTTCACTAACCTTCCGTTAGTCGATTTCAATAAAACTTGGCAAATAGATGTAATTCCACAAACCTTTGAGGTCGGTTTCAAGTCTCTGTACGAACAAGTCGTGCGCTCAGTGGCAACGATTTACTTAAGAAATGTATTAGTGTAATCTGTTGGTGTAACAAATAAATAAATTTAAAAAA
>NW_020653853.1:5163582-5183373 GCF_003589595.1 Hyposmocoma kahamanoa
TTGAGTGGAGACTCTACGGGATCGTATGAACTGCTGCCGGTGGAAGAGGATGCATATACAGGTTGTAAGTGGGTATGCCTCCGAAGACTTATCGGGCACGCTTTTATGGGACCGCGGAGAAGAGTTCCACAACCCCGCCATGTCACCTGCAGCGGAGTATGCGTAACGTCCTATGTAAATAAAAAAGGGTCTTGGTCACTTGATATGGCATTCAAGATGCCATCGATTATATAGTATGTATTTTAGCAGAGGTAAAGCACCTTGTGAAAGAGTTCGTTCAGGGAAGTACTTTGCCACTTTACTTATGTCTGCCGCCAAGCAGTAATGTTATTACTGTGTTCCGATTTTGAAAGGTAAGGGTACTGGTGAAATTACAGGCACATGGGACTTGTTAGTATATGTCGGGGTGACGAGCGCAGTGGATTTAAAGCTGTGAGTGGCACTAGAACCGTTATGGACTAGCCGAGTAGCTTACCATTAGGCGCACGACTTGTTCGTCCCGTCACTTGATATTATAAAAAAAAAGTTAATATTGGAGAGTTCGAAATGCTTGTCCAGATCGGAGTGACACTCAGCCTGTCTGATCATGCCATAACCTAACGTATTTGTATTACGGTAACTTTCGAGAAACTGGCATCTGAGTTTTTTTTGCTAGTAAAAAATGTCAATTACGCTTATTTTGCTCAACAATAAAACTGAAACTAAATAAGATACGAAAAAAACCGCTTATAATGGCTTTGTAGATCTCGCTTCAGAAACGATTCCAGATTATGTTAAAAGTTCAATTTCGCTAAAAATGTCGATTACGTTAGTTATGATAAGGACGGCAGTCGCACTTAATACGGATTAGAAAGCTGTTTATTAGTTTGAAAATTACGATTTTACTACGCGCAATAGTCGCATCAAATTCAGAATATGCAATTCCCAAACTGCAAAGCGGTTAAATACAAAAAAAAACACAATATTCTCTCTCTGGTCTTTCGACTTAATTTTTTACAATTTAACCTTAATTTAACTGATACAATCCAAAGATGAAAGACCAAAGTTCGTATTTCACATCAATCGAATCCGGAACTAATAAGCAGAAACCAAATATGAAGGTATTACTTGCAGCTGTACAAGTTATAAACGAAATATATCTTGGAAAGAGATCACCTAACAACATAATTGTTATTCAACAAACGTCTCGCGGAAACGTCGACGTTCACGTACGCACGATACATGAATTGTACAAACAACATTTCGTAATTTTTGCAATATCGTATTTCGTATTACACAGTAGTTTAGCTACAAGCAAAGCTTCTCAAAAAATATAGTTTTTGAATTGTGAAAAATTGTGATAAACATGACACTGGTACTAGGAATAATTGTAATTATAACTTTTTTATAAAAAAAAATCGACCACGAAACTTTGTCGAATTATAGCTATTTCCCAAATTCAAAAGTGAATCAATTCAAAATCAAAGTGAGTGAAATCCAATAAACCGGATTCAACCCCTAATTTGCCACCGTAAGAGATGGAACATTTTCATCAAACTTGAATAAGTTTACTACTGACGTGGGTACCTCTCCAAAAAAAAAAGAATCATATAAATCGGTTCAAAAAAGAATACAGCCGAATAGAGAACCTCTTCCTTTTTCGAAGTCTGTTAAACTGGTTGTTCTTGACAGTCGTCTTCATAAAGGATGATTCACATCGGTCCGTGCCGGGCGCGAGCCGTGTCCGAGTCATCTGAGCCTCGGACGTACTACATATTCTTATTCACATTAGACCGTGCCGGGCGCGAGCATCTTAAACAGAGTCAAAGAGTCTTCAGATTAGTCTCTGACTCTGTTTCTCTGACACTGAGGCTCGGATGAGCTCAGAAGCAGCTCGGGCGTCCCTCGTCCGTGCCACAGACGCGGCACGTCGTAACGTGAATCACTTCATATAAAATGTACGCAGCATTTCCAATCCGAGCCTCGTACGTGGCTCGGCTCGCGCCCGGCACGGTCTGATGTGAATAGTCCTTAAAATCACAAATTCATTTGAGATTTCTATAATAAGTTTTCGGTTGATATTCAAACTTCGCCATTCACGAAAATAAAAACAATAGTGAAACAATTTCTTTGTACAAGGTACAGCTTCTGCGTACTTGGATGACAAAAGTTCATGGTAGTGACCCGTTTAGTTTAGCTTAAATATTGTAAATGATAAATGTACACAAATGTTTATTTGCAAAGAGCAACCTGCCTTACGTATGAGTAGTAGATTATGATCAATGTTACTTTTTCAAATTTAATTCGCTTACCTGTCGATACCTGGACCTGTGCTCTCGTTCTCCGTCCGAAACAATTACTGTCAAATAAGTAGTACTCGATCAAAATCCGAGGAGGATAATATTAGTAAATAAATATCGCTGTTTACAAAAATATGAGAAAACGATCAAAAAATAAAGTTGGCGAAGTGTTCATTGGAGTTATCGCTATGAAATAAATATTACTTGAGTTTGAGTTTCAAAAGTAAGCAAGATGTTTTATATTTTAAATTTAGCAAGCCACACTTTCTTAGGACATTTTCTACAAAAGATATTTCACATTACATAAGCTCATTTAAAAATTCTTAAAATTTTAATAAAACGTTATCAACTTTGGCTCTAATGTAATTCAAAATTACCAGTGACGACGGGTGGACTTTAAGTCATGTAGAGACATTTTCCCTTCAAAATTTACTACAAAATTGGAGAAGCAATTACTTATACAAGTGTGAGTAAATAGCGCCAATAAACTGTACACCTTAGCGACGATTCGTTGAAAGTCTTATTTTCTACGTACAAAAACGATATTAAGTATTTATAGTAATAGCAAATAAAGGCTGTGAGAAAATGCTTTTTATTTGTATTTTAAGTCGTCTGTCTGGAACCACTCTTTTCATAAAGAAGAATCTAAAATTATACTATTCAGCGACCGTTCTTGCAATAAACGTATTGTCAAGCAAACACGCTAAAAAATGACTTCACAAATTGCGCACGCACGGACACGGTTTACAAACGATCAAAAATCACTTGTAAGGTAAAATTGCGTACATGACGATGCGCACTCGCATCTTTTGTCACTCCTCAATGGGAAGAAAGCGGACAGAAAAGTGCAATTAATGTTTTTCACTTTTAAACGACGTTCTGATTACGTCAGAGTGCTATTGAAGTAGACATTTTTGTTCTCTGTGGGATTTTTATGCAATATATTTAGGCAATTCTCTTTGCTGTTGATTTCTTTTATTTGAAGATTGTATTCTATGTTACAGATTTCCAAATGAAAAGATCTTCATTAAAAATGATCTTCGATATCTTAAGTTATAAAGGCTTTGAACGAAGGTGGTAACTTATTTTTTATGTTACCAAGTAACGGGACGGACAATTCGTTCGCCTGGTGGTACGCGACATGCCTGTCTATGGCAATTGCAGTGCCACACAGAGCTTTAAATCGCAAAGATCTTAGGGACACTGCCACTGCGGCGGTCTTCCCGAGACATAAGTTGACAAGTCTCATTTACCTGTAATTTCACCAGTACTCTTACCCTTCAAACCCGGAATGCAGTAATGCTCACATTACAACTGTTATGGACAGGCGTGTCGCTTTAAGCCAGACGCATAACTAGTTCGTCTTGTCACTTAACATTATAAAAAAAGGTGGCAGCACTTCCCTGGCCGAACTCATTCATACTACTTCATTACTCAGACATATCATATCATTATAACTAAATAAACTTGTAGGTTCCCGCGTCGACTGCCTTGGGTTGACACAGTAACGTCATTATAATTAGTACAATACGTGTAATAATTAATTTTACGGATGTATAGCGTGTAACAAAGAGGTCCGCCCTTATATAAACGGTGATCGTATCCATGATAACGAAGTACTTAGCGAAAAAGGGTACAAATTCGCTAGAGACTAGTTACAACATTTCTGAATTGACCGAGCTCATTTTGTGGCGATTAAACAAATTATAAATGCAAAATAAAACACCCTCTACACGTCGTAGAATAATATGCAATGTACAAAAGGAAAACATTAATTAAATTAATTATAAATGCAACAAAGATTTCTAACAAGAACTAAGTATCGGATAACACAAGGATAGGCTAAAATTAACAAAAGTAATTACTTTTAATATTATTTCTCATATCAAAAACAGGACGGAAGGCTTACAACCGTTTATTATTACGAAGAATATTCTAGAATGTATCTTATGTTTAATGTAAGTTATAAAAGTATCATAAGTTAAAAATAAGTTGTTCCGAAGGTGAACACTTCCCTTTTCGGCGACACAGAGGAAAAGACGCAAATGTCATTGAGTACCTTAGCAAGGGCAATCAATTAATATGTTCTGTTTTTTGACTGCTGTACCAACTGAGGACTATGTGCTGTTATATACAAGCTGTTAACATTACTTTTCAAATTCAACTTAATAGCTTTTTCGTAAAGTTTAAATTTGCATAAGCTAAACGTGTCAATTTATACACTTTGGGATGCTATTGAATACAAGAAGTCAGTTATTAATTATTACGTAAAAGAATGAATAGGGTGATTACACTGATAAATTGATAAAATAATTAATGACTCGCTATTATGCAGTGTATTATCATAAACTTTTATGTTTATGTCAAAAGTGTGTTGTGTAATTCAGGGCCTTCTTGAATCGGTTCCCATCAATTATTTGAATCACCATCGCCATAACATTTTCTAGGCAACTCATGGAAACACAGAAATAACATAATAGATGCAGCCGGTTAAAAAATCTCGCTATTATTATACAGTGCATTATTATAAAACAAAGTTTGCTATGTATGGTCATCTGTGTTCCTAGTAAATCGGCTTCCATCGATCATTTCAATCACATCGCCATAATATTTTGTAGTTAACTCACGGAAACGCAGAAATAACATAATATATTGATGCTGCTGGAAAAAAATTATAATTTATGACCACAAAAACCGTGTCTATAAGTCAGTAGGTCAAAAAAGTTTTTATTGAAGTTGAAAAGAGACTTTTTGTAGACACTTGTCAACTTTATACAACTTGTACTAGTCTCAAATCCTAGCAACATTGTGTAGAAAATACCATTACAAGCGATCACCAAAGTTTTCATGTACCGAACCTACCAACCTACAATTTATAAGATTTCGAACCTGGGGGTTAACTTGTTGTTGTGGGGGAAAACTTCAGACGGGTGTTCTTTGTTTACCTTTAAAGGTGCAGCTTTATCGTAAAAAAGTGGACCACGTCCGACCAGCCCAAGTAGAAAGTGAAACTGGTGGAAGGTTGCTATAAAAATTGTAGCAGCCTCAAAGCGAGCCCAGTCGAGGCGAGCGAGCCACAACACTCACAGCTGTCACGCAAAAATGGTCAGTCTTCCACGTGTTTGTTTATTATTTTGTTTTTAAGTGACATAATATCATTTAAAAATTATAGTGATTCATTTCATAATTGTAATTGAAACGGATTTTTTAATTGTAATTGAGTGTCTTTAGTTGTTAAGTCACTTTTAGTGAGTAAATTTTATTTTAATTCGATCGTTTGGTAATGAATTTTGCTTTATAATATTTTTACGGCCGTTTTTGGTATTGCCCATGCATTTATTCGTAAACCGTTTAAAGATCGCTATACATTTTCTATTATACATATTTATGCACTAACAAGGATTTTTAATTCAAATTCATATTTCGAAGTTAGTCAATCATCGTTCTATATCTAAATCTTCAAAATATATAAATATAAATTTTTTCAAATGTTTAAAAAAAGTGTCCCACATAAAATTCCGTTAGTTTCCTAATTAACCATTAATATACGTGCAATCGCAAATTACTCAAAACTGCAGTGTTTACAAACTTTATAATTACTGGTTATTAATAACTACGGGTGGTTAACAGAGCATAGCACAAGGCCACGTGGCTTACATTTTCTTTGTAATTTGTGAATTAATTAATTCATATTGTCGGTTTATATGTTATGACTTTAACGAGCCGGTTTTTTTCGTTGTGTAACAATTTGCATGCTGCTAATTAGTTTGTTACAAATAAAATGGAATTTTTTATTGTGCAACAATTGGCACATTTCTAATTAATTTGTTGCAAGTTAAATGGGAAATTATTATGAAAGTGAGGTTATTGGTTAATTTTGTAAGTATAACAAATTTTTGTAGTAAGTTATCGGGTTTCTTTTTATACTTTTTTTACGATACTGTGGTATAAAATCGAGACTAAACACAGTCTATTACTATTTAGTTAAATGTAATTATGACATTCTTCGATTACCTATTTTACACTCCATAAGGTTAAAAGTATTTATTTAATATAAACTTGTTTAAATAATAAAGGAAAATAAACTTTATTTCAGAGTTATGTCTTTACAAAAGTACTAATTAACACTCGCTAAAATAAAAAATATCGAAAGATATTATAATATAGATTAATTGTAAGTCAATGTATAGATGTCATTAAAAGGTGCTTATTTAAATATATGACACAGAAAGCTATGGGAGATTGTTCGATCGTCACAATTTTTTTTTCAAAATAGCGGTGCCAAAGTTGTGGCTGGAAAAATACGTGTTATTTATGAATCCTAATTTAGCGGCAATGAAAAGCATTATCGAATAAACACCATAGCCTTGTCGCCTTTTTCCCCATTCGGGTAGGCAGAGACCACAGCCCTCCACGAATAACTTACACAATTTTATTAAACAATAAACCATAATGTCTACAAAATTAATAGTAAAATAACAATGAAATTTGCAAGACAAAGATGGCGACCGATTGATAGCCGGGATCTCATGATTGTTGTCTCTCGTTGATCTTATCTAATGGACAATAGCTTCATAAAGCCGTAACGTGTTGAAACAAGTCCACGTCTAGATTGTCTAGTCACGGGAACTGTTTTCAGTTGTGGAGTTGTTGTTGTTACGGACGTTAAAACGGTTGAGACGGTTATAATGCAGCACAAAGTTACAGAAAACAAAACTAAACGAGCAGTTTCTAATATATATTTTTGTCTAAAAGATGAGTAGATACTCATCAAAATAACTATTTAAATGCCGTTTAAAATAAAATAAAAGTATTTTTAAGTAGAACTTTCACTATACGATTTCTTTTACTCATTATATTTTTATGATAATAATGACAGTCCCGATAACTACACCATTACCTGGTCTCAAACAAGGTTATCCCTTGTATTATAAGTACCAGAGAAACAAAACATAGAATTCCAGGACTAATTTAAAAAAGTACGTTTCGCGTAAAGGTTCAACTGGCAATTTTTTACTGCCTCCGAGGGCGAACAGTTACCATGCCGGACTGCCACGCAGAGGTCCCAGGTTCGATTCCCGGGCCGGGAGAAATATTTGTATGGCGTGCATTTCTCTCGCGAGTTTGGGTGTAATTTGTGGTTGTCTATGCGTGTGTCCATGGCACCCGAGACACAGGGTTTTCCCTAGTGCGGGGCTATGTTGAGTGTGTGCGTTGTATTATTATAATCGAACCTAGGATCGTTACATCTAGCCACCGCAGTGTAAATGTTGAGTCACAGAGGTTATCAAGGCATGGCTTTTTGAAAGATTCGATATTAGAAGTAAATGTAATAAATAAAAGCATATCCCTGGTGTAATAAAGGCTACATCTGCAAAATTACAACTTTTCAGGAAAGCAGTTTAAAGATTCTAACGAACAAAATTAATCTCATTTTACTGACTTTGAAATCGGATCTTTGGAATGAAAGAGACTTTTTTTTAGTGAATTTTGACCCAACACAAAATTTCAACGCAAATAATAATACGCAAAATGAATGTGAAATTTTAAACAACACGAGACCCATATAGAATCTTAATGAGTCAGGTCCAAATTAACAACCTTATGAGCCTTATTTTTAAACTCGTTTTTCGGTATATTAAATCAAAAAATTAAGAAAAAGAATCTTTTTAAGTTTGAGTTAAAACACTTTCATTTTAAAGATGCGAAATGATAAAAGAACTTTTCACGTATGATCACATGAGACTTATTATTGATTTGGAACTGGGGTTGGAACTTTGGGACGTCTTTCTTACAAAGCGGCTCCTGCGCAACTTTACAGAGTTTATAGCACAAAACTTACCACTTTAAGCTCGAAGGCAATAAAACACAACAGTAACGTTTACTATTGACTTAACCTCGTTCTCTTAACCCTAATAGTTTAATGCCTGTAACATTTATTGTACCTATTAAAATGAACAATGTACAATTGGTTACATAAGTACCTTCAGTCCTCTTTCTTATTTCGTTCCAAATGAACTGTTAACTTGGGTAAGGGACTGCGCAATTAATGTTTTTTTTTTTTACAAAATTCCGTCTTTAAAGTTAAGAATATAAGGTGTATTTTGTTATTAAGCATGTTAATTGCTCTTCGTATCCTCAAAACGCAATCATGGGGAAACGTTTATTTCTGTTTGAGCAATTTTAGTGTAAAAACTCAATTGATGAATATTATGTTGTGGTAGAATGAATGAAAAGGTTATTACGTAATTTTAGTAACTAACAAATGCATAAATTTCAACAACTTTAACTGATTCTCAAAAACACATCGGCACATTTTGCGGAACATTAGAAAGATCCTGAAAATAATGTAGCGTTTTTTTTTTTCAAAAGTATTGACGACGATATTTTACTCTTTTATTTTATAGGTATAATCGGAAAATAAAAAATTTGTTGACTGTAATTTTTTTCTTACATTTGCTTTAATTTCTTACGAATACAGGTTTGTTGAGTGATTCGACGTTGAATTTGCAATTTTGTGAATTTAGTAAACGTGGAAAAAGTTTTTTACTTATTAAAGTTTAATTTAATGAACGTTATACTGTTAAATGTTTTTAATTTTCTGTGTTGTCACAAAATTTAAAAAAAAATCATTTTATTTAATTTCAATTTTTTCCAATAAATATTTTCATTTCCTAAATTATGTGTGCATTTATTATCTTAGAATAGAATTTTAAATTCATATTGTCAACATTCTATTTGACAGTCTAGTGTAGTCTTATTCCGTTATCATTTTTTTATTTATATTGACATTGTCATAAAAACGTTACTCTTCGAGTTAAGCCACCTCATTATTTTAAAATATCGATATTTTCTTTTACTTAAAGTGCTTGAAAAGTAATCTATATAATTTTTTCCATTCGAGACCAAGTTCTATGTCTTCGATTACTTTCAACTAGCTAAATATTACAAATATTCAACCTTGAACAAAATAGAGAAGGAAGTAATTGTTTAGATTGAACCATGTAAGTACAGTCAACTTCGATCTTGGTATCACTTAAATTATCTCACAGCTCTATAATATTTAAAATTACTATTGGATATCATCAGTTGCTAATATTCTTACAACAGGCAATAAGTACTCAGGTTAAATACTGAAAAAAAAACCTGCTCTTGGTAAATAAAGCCATATGATCATCATAAGTCTGAAATGAATTTATCACATAAAACCCCAAAAAAAATATGAACTAAATGAAACAAATTAAGTACACGTAAAATTTTATAACTCCCCTATTTAAAAATAAAAACATTTTGACTAATTTTGTTCGTAGGATCTTTAAATCTAATAAAAGCTTAGTTAGAAAGTTACCATTCTGCAGATGTCGCGTTATTACACGAAAAATGCACTGTTGTTTAAACTAGTATATTGTATGTTACATTAGGCTGGTAACTGATTGACTGCATGTTTGTAGTTAATGCGTGAAGTCGTAATCAACTTCATGCAGCCGAGACCATGACTGCATGAAGTTGATTACGATTTCACATATTAACTGCATGCAGTCGATCTCGGCTGCATGAAGCCGGTTTCAGCTGTATACAGTTAATATCAAGACGTTACCCGAGACCTCGACTGCATGAAGTTGATAACGATTTCACACATTAACTGCATGCAATTGAAACGGACTCCATGCAGCTGAGATCGACTGCATGCAGTTAATGCGTGAACTTCATGCATTACCTACAAACATGCTGTCAATCTGTAACAGTACAAAAGAAAAACGTAATTTGAATTGGTGGCTATTAGACTTGAAGAAAGCGTGCATGCGATCTCTGCAGTACTATTTCAAAAAAGTATGATATAAGTGGTATTACTGTTGGTAAAAGCGTCGATATACAGCGTATTTTTTCACCTAAATCTTAATTCACTACATGTCCCACTACCGGGCACAGGTTTCCTCTAACGAGAGAATTAATCTTAACATTCGTATTCGCTCAATGAACAACAGTAATGAGTTATTTGCACAAAGAACTGCGCAATAAAGAAACAACAAACGGTTTTACACAGCCAACTGTCCAGTAAGTGGCATTGGGCAGGGACCTTTCACCGACCGAAGGTGAGCGGTATTGTGCCCGGCCACTCTGGCTCATTGAACATTGCATTTATATCGAGCGAAATGCTGTGGGCGTTCATAAATTTTAAGGTCGGTCTACACGGTTCTTTAACCAAGCACTTCGCAAATGCTACGACGTAACATTTATATTATTATTATGTTAAGTATGCGCATAGTACAAACACTCAAGTTTACATGTGAAGGAGCTTGATATACAGTCGGTCCTCCAAACGTATACGAGTAGTTGGTAATTATATTTCAAGTTGTAAACATTAAATAATGCTTCATAATAATATTCTAGAATAATTAAATAGTAAAAATTACCACCGAAATTAGGTAGGGAAAACTAAATTAAAAATTACCCCTTAAGAACTTTTTCGCATTATATTTTTTTATAATTGTTTTACTGTATACGCTTTTAAAGTTTCTCTTTTTTAATGAGTCTCATTATGCTAACTCTACAAAATGGGAATAAAATATCACAAATGTCGGGGTAATAGGTAAGCCTGCCTAAATACCTATTATATTTGTTCATCATATTGTCATTATATTATCAATACCTATTTCTATCGCCTTTATCTTTTTTTTAAATTTTCTTTCATATGAGGGCTACGTAAAAAATCGTAAGCCCAAACTCACAACTTTACAAGGAAACGTTTTAACATATTAAAATTACTAAAATGAGGAGGAGTCGATGTTTCTGCAAATGGCCCAGTCCAGGGCAGCACTAATTGCAGTTACAAAATAAACTTTTCATGTGTTTATACAACCAGTGACGAATTATTATGATATTCTCTATCTACCTATATAAAAGGCACGAAATTTCATACCTCCTGACACATAATTGTCTATATTTAATTCTTAATAAATCTTGGCTGTGTAGGTGTCCTTATCAAGAATATTGATTTAAGCTGTGTGACTGTAGCTAATGAGACCTTTAGAATAAACTCCACACGATCATTATAGCTTACATATTTTATAGATAATATTTATACTACTAAATGCTTCAGGGCACAACTGGCGCTTTTGTTGTAACTGGTCTATGTAGATTTATGTTTATTTTGAAAAGGTTAAGTTATAATGCTGTGCCGTATGTAGTCACAAATTACAATAAAATTACCTGAAGAAAGGGTTATTGAAAATGTATAATATTTTTTTAATTTAAACATTGCATACGTCAAAAGTGCTTGTATAATATAATAATATAATAATAATATTAATAATAATAATATAAAAATAATATGAAAGTTATAAAAATAATATGAAATACATGAAAAAAAAACTCATAATCGATATTCAATTATTTTTTGTGAAATTACTCCACTAGTTTGTGATAATTATTAAACAAAGATCGAACACTTAGAAAAACTTAACTTCGATCCGGCTGGATTCGAGTTAACACCTTCTAGCAAACCGTCAGACGCTATGCCAACTAACGGACCTCACGAACTTTTCCTTGCATTTGTTGCAGATGTTTGTTTTTGTTTTATAACGACTTTTTTGCTGTAGCGCCATCAGTGAGAAAACTATGAATATAATTGTAATTTTATAACTTTCCTATGTATTCATAAAAAATATCGACTAATTTACATACATATATAAGCTCACGCCCTCACAGGAGGGGTAGGCAGAGACCACGGAACGTCACTTTACTCTATACTGACACAACTCTCGAGCCTCGCATACATCAACTACACTTTTCATACAACTACTTTTATTCTTGTCACTTCCCGTTTGGAGGAAATCACTGATCTGGTCAATGCAAGTCCTTCTGAGACGTCCTCTTAAAATCCTTCCATCCGCATCATAAGTCTGTTAACTAATTTCGTTCGTAGAATCTCTAAGCCTTTCTCCAGAAAAGTCGCCATTTTGCAGATGTGGCTTTTTTACACCAAGAGTACAAAATAATCGATTTCCCATTAAATATGCATTTCTCTACCTGCCCATTTATTAACGCAAATAAATGTATCGGTAATTGGATGAACAAAAAACATTGATATGCGTAGTGTATGTAAAAATCAATGGCAATTATAGTCTCTTAAAATTGCTTGTGGTTATGGCACACGACCGTAACTGGGAGTGAGATTAAAATTAACACGTCCGTTTAACACATTCGCTGAACGACGTAACCAGCAAGAACAATGGTTAACAGTAACTCATACCTGTATGTAACGTAGCCGAGATACAAACAAAGTTAATATTTACTAAAACAAACTTTTAAAAATAGAAAGAACTGTACTTATGTAGATTATTTAATTAGGGCATTTTCTGTACTACATCCCAGAGCACTCAGACGAATTTGGAAAAGTTCTGTCCAAATCGGTCCTGTCAAGAATCGAACCCGGGACTTCCTCTCCCAGTACCACAGTGCAAACCGTTGCGCCACTAAGGTCATCAAATATTACAACATTATTGCCCACACACAGGCACCACACAAGGCGGCTTTATCGCTCAGAGCGACCAGACAACCTTTGAGGCAGAGGAAAGTTAAACAGAGCGGAAGACGTAGTGTGCCAATTGTAAATATTTGAAATAATGAATTATATATTTAAATTAATTTATACTCATTAATTAACATTATCATATATAAGCATATTTCTTTGTATGTATGTATTTACAAATGAATGTTTATATGTTTGTTTGTCGATAAATTATGCGTTAAAAGTTTCTTTTGAGTTATTGTACTGTCAAAAATTAGCCTTAAAGAACATTGTCCTCTCCCTGGGTTACCATAATTAAAAAAAACGAAAGCGTTAAATTGATTTCCAAACACGTTTAACTAAAAAAACGATAGTAATTTCACATCTCAATGGCAATTAGTTTCAATTTTCCATTATCAGCTTCAATATTTAGCTTATGAAGCATAAAATTGGGCACGAAGGTACTTTCTAAAGTCGCGATTGACTACTAGTAGAAGAAATCGACCGTAGTGTATTACGTAAACGCAATTTCGCTTCGTTTGAAAGTAAAACAAGAACTTGGTGTGTATTATTTATTTTTAAATACTGCTCTTAATTTTAAATTTTTATAGCGCAAAGAATTTTGCATCTGGTTTTCATAGCCATAGAGAAACTAATAATAATGCCATAAAATAAAAATACTACATACATTGAGTAGAGCGTTGATGTCTATTGTATGAAGTAAATATAATTTATTTCGTACCGGTTGACCCCGAACGAACGAACGACTATGAATAAGCTCTTTGTAATGGTGAAAAGAAACCAACCGCACCAAATCTAAATGTATTCAGCAGAATAAATTGAAGAAGTTCAATTTTCTCTGAGATTTCAAAGTTACAATGGTACAAGTTCTACGTAATCATGAGTGAAACCCAAACGGTGTTGCCAGATTTTGAGATTTTGATACATTTCTTAAATTTCTTTCTTTTGTTTTTTTGAGACAATTGTTGTAACTTTTGAAGACGTTGAAATTTCTTTTCAACTATATTCCTTATTATAAATCCTAAATAGTTTGCGAACGCACCAAAATTTAACAATAAAGTAACTCGGAGACGGTGCATACTAAATGAAATCAACTAATTACTGGTTAAAGCCTGATTTTGTTGAGCATATGTCGTTTAGGATTTAGGAGTATATAACAATAAAATATGTATAACATTCAAAGTAAGAATTTTTCATTAAAAAAAAAAGAAAATTTAACTTTTCAGGTAATGAAACGTAATTTTCGACTTTAACACTGCTCGTAAAAGTCTCACGGATAGTTATATAATTTGAAATACTGCGTGCTTTACAAATCATACTAATGTGTATTTAATTAGAAGGAATAGGTAGTATAGATTATTGAGAAATTGTGAGTGGTAGAGTCGCTACACTATTATTGATAGTGATTATTATAAATACGCTTCACAGGCGTCTCAGGCACTTACAACACATGATGATGTGTGGTTGATGCGTAGTTTAGTGTCAGTAAAATTTATCACCAGATTAGTGTAAAATAATGAAGATTTTGTTTAAGCACACTAATGTCCACTTGCACTAAACTTAAGCATGTCGTAAACCAAAGCTTGCAATGCAAAAAGACACTTAAAGTATTGAGTTAAGGTGTCTTCTCAATTTAAGATTTGATTTAAGACGTACTTAAGATTAGTGCAAGTGAACATAAGACATTCAAGTTTTTGCACAAAACCTCCAGCTGGATCAAGATTGAGGTGGCTAGGATATTAAGATAGTTATATTTAACCTTTTCCTGTATCTTTCTTTATCTATTCTTTATTCTTTTCCTATATGGTTATAACAAGAATATTACTGTCATATGACGTTTTTTTATAATATCAAGTGACGGGACGAACAAGTCGTGCGCCTGATGGTAAGCTATACGCCTGTCCATAACAGTTGCACTGCCACTCAGAGCTTTAAATCGCAAAGATCTGAGGGGCACTGCCGCTGCGCCCCTCACCTTGAGACATAAGTCGACAAGTCCCATGTGCCTGTAATTTCATTATTGTTAGAATATTCGTTACCAATCCGAGACTATACAAATCTAGAAACCTCGGACCCCCTTCGAATGTCGCTTGTGCACTGAATCCGAAAAAATACGAATGTCGCTTGTACACCTGGAGATAAAATGACATTTCGGACACCGGTGACATTTCGGACCGCCATTTCCCGGATTTGGAACTCATACGAATCGGACGTAATATAATAACACCACATGCGTCAGAAATGCTTTTATCACATGAAAGTCATAAAACGAATAGGAACTACAATGAAAGAAATTATGTATATGCGTAATATTATAACTTTCTCATTTAAACATTAATAGTTATCACCTAATTTCGTTCGCAAAATCCTTAGACCTCCTCAAAAGTTATAATTGTTCAGATGTGGCCTTATTACACCAACGGTGCGATGTAACTTTTGATATAGCAAACCAGTTATTGAATTTTAAATAATAAAAAACCTTGAAACACGATTCCCACTTAAGAATAGAATGACCAGCCTAGTTCTCAGCCATTAGGAAACCGAAAGGGTTGCGTGGGAGATACACCTACACATTTTAAGATTGCAAATCTGCTAAATACTATCGCCCACATTGTTTTAGACTCCAAATATTATTACAAACGAGTATCTTAAAACTTCTAAATATAAATTGCTTATTATACTATTGATACTTATTATTTTGAATACCACATTTCCAATTTCGGATATGATCATGTCATATGATTTCTCAGGCATCATAGACACCCTCGATTGTCTTGTTATTAATACTTATTATTTTCAGTACTGTATTTCCAATTTCGGTCATGTTTATGCTATTTTGATTCCGCAGATCGGAGATAGTCTAAATTTACTCGATTCCCATGGATCCATCAATGGTACAAAATGTATTTTGAATGGTTCTTGACTCTCTTAGCGTAATTATTACCAAAACTTACGTTCAACAATGAACTATTTAAGTAGATAAATTCAAACGTACAAATTCTGAGCCTACGTCAAACAACCGGCTCGGTAAACGTGTTGTTGTTCTTGATTAAAAATGCAAAGTTATTTAAATATAAAACATTTATGACCAAGCGATAAATCAAAGAACACTAGAAACATGCATTTCCTGAACAGAATTAATTACGTTTGAAACCGTAACATGTTTAATACGGGAAAGGAAAGGGGTTCTTACGAAATACAAGCGTCACTAACAAGCCTTACGGAATATTTAAAATAACCATTGTTAACTAATAGTTCCTGGCCATTACACAGCATTTCCCGACATTAACTGTACCGAACAAAAGAGGAGAAAGTTGCCTGTAAACTCGGAACTCATATTTTTACCGTAACTTAAAATATTTTTTGGAAGACACTATATATTTGACAATAGGGTGTAGCAGTTCTGTCCCTTTTTTACTTCAAAGTAAGATTTTCATTAAGACAGATTTCTATACGGTGGGATAGTTAAAATAACAACAATTTAGCCTTAAATAATATAATCTAAAGTTACACAGTCATCTGAATTAAAAGGTAAGATTCTCAACTTGAGCGGTTTTTCCGATTTTACCTTTTTGATGATACTCGCTACATTTTATATTAGTAATAGTACGACGCGTTCCGAGTAGCTCCAACAAATGTATCGCTAAAATATACACAACTTAAACTTATACTACATAAAACTATGATCGTCATGATGGTGCCCTAGTTACATGAAATATTCAATTATATTCTAAATACTCTTAATTTGAAGTTTTGATAGGTATGAATGGCATACCTTTAAATAAAAAAAATAAAAAAATGATAAGAAGTAAAAACAAATCAATGAAAAACAATGATAATAATAATTAAAACGATGATTTAAACAATAAATAAACACATCCAAGTACTTTCCGATCGTTGCTTTGAAAGTAACCAAAACTTTCAAACCTCTGATCAAATAAAAATAGTGTATAGTGTATATCATTTAACATTTGGTACACTACAAAAACTTGATATTTATTATTGACAACCTTTGAATACACTGTAATGGCGTTATGTTGCTGTAATTAGTTTTTTTAAATTATCGTATCAAACCACAGTATGACTCAATTCAGTGTTTCGTGACTTCATTACAATCTTTCGGCTGTTATCAAGTGAAAATTATTTTGCAACGTAAATTTATAATAATTGGATAGAATTCTTCAATAGCTAATGTAAAGTAAGTTAAATGTATCGTTCCAGCTTTGAAGGGTAAGGGTACTGGTGAAATACAGGCACATGGGACTTGTCAACTTACGTTGCAGGGTGACGGGAGCAGTGGCAGTGCCTCTCAGATTTTTGCGATTTAAAGCTCTAAGTGGCACTGCAACCGTTATGGACGGGCGTGTCGCGTACCACCAGGTCCGGGTCTTGCTTGTCCCGGCACTTGACATCATAAAAAGTAAACGTTTATATGTTATTAAACTCAAAAGTTACAAAAAACCGAAAAAACCTTTTCGCATTTCGTTCTTGATATTACAATGTATTAGTTTGACACAGTAGATTTGTTGAATCTATTGTCGTCACAGAACGGTTTAACGTACAGACGGAGGTAGGGCTCCGCAGGGTGAACGCTGAACCCATCTGTTATTCGATGTCGAATTTCTTTTATTACGACCTTTTTATTCTTTAATCGTATACAGCATACGATATTCAATAATTAAGACCTTAATTGAGATATGAATTTTAATAAATTAAAATAAAATTAGTTTTAATTCGTGCCCCTATTGTACTTATAACAATTTTTATTAGCATTACTTCAAGCAATATATCTCAGCCATTTGCATCACACTGACCTTACAAGGATTGGTCCAATTTCAAGCCATACGTAACTCGACGCGATTCAACACGCGTGTCGATTGATCAACCGTAACTGCGCCGCTAGTGTTGTAACAATCGTATACTGACTATCTAAAGTCGATATTACCAACTAACGGTACGATTTACAACTTAAATCTACAAGGAGTCTCACACTGAGCGATAAAAGTTGTCTATAGATTCATCATTCGTACAGACCGACAAAATTCTTTAATAAAGTTATAATCTTAAGTAAGTTATAATTATAGATTAATTTTTGTAGCACTTCTTATCTTCTTATCTTATCTTCTCATATATCATTCTTATCTTACTTCTTTCACATCGACTTCCATGTGAAAGAGTACGTCCAGGGAAATACTGCCACCTTACCTATTTCTGCCACCAAGCAGTAATACGAGCATTACTGCGTTCCGGATTTGAAGGGTAAGGGTGCTAGTGAAATTACAGGCACATGAGACTTTCCAACTTATGTCTCAGGGCGACGGGCGCAGCGCCAGTACCCTTTGAGCGGTACTGCAACTGTTATGGACAGGCGTGAAGCTAACCACCAGGCGCACTAAACAACGTAAAATAAAAAAAATATGGAAATTATAAGTAGAAATGAGAGCTTTACGCAATATGTGCGGTAATAGTCTTAAGGACCGTTTATACGGGGCCAATCGACGAGCCATTCCATAAAACCAAGCCATTATTGGCGACGTGTAAATAAAGACAATCCACTAAATTAGAATGACTTCTAATTTTGCGGACCAATACCTTCCGCCACCACACGTGCATTGAATTAGCTTATATGGCCTTGTGTGAACGTGCATTCTGAGCCACTCCGCTAGTTTACCTTGCCGTTTAGTAAAGAATCTTAAAAACACTTATTGTAAAGCGCAGGCCACACCGCGAACGAAGCTAGCTAACTTAGCTCAGCTCACGTAGTATGTATGCAGTCAACTATGCCATCTAAGCTAACTTAGATTAATTCGCGTAGTTGCATACAAAATAAGAAAATACGTAGTCAGTAGTGACCATGGTTACGTGTGGAGGTGAAGGGCGGCAGAAGGGCGACATATTTTACATAGCTACCGGGATCGTTGGATTAGTTTAGTGAGCTCGGTTAGCTTATTTCGCGGTGTGAACCAATGTATGTGTAGCGGACCCAGTGGGTGCTAACAAAGAGTGAGCAAGACCAAAATAAATGTACTCACAGTTTATTAATGTGTTATGTGTATTACAAAATATTGTAACACATTTTTATACACAGAAACAAGTAAAGAAAAAACGACAAAAACAATCACATTTACATTTAGAATGAATATAAAACTAAACTTAAAAAGACTATATAAAATATATAAAAAAGAGATTTATAGCGACTGCTGCGACTCGCTACAGTATGAAAAGATGCCCCGGCTACGTGAGCTAAGTTAGCTTAGCTTCATTCACAGTGTACCCTGCGCATTATACTGGCTGTAGTTGTAGACGGACGTTGCGAATTTCGCACTTTTCACTAGACTGGCTTAATGGTTTGGCTTTATGGCATGGCTCGTCAATTAACTCTGTGTAAATGGGCCATTAGAGACAGAATGCCGAACAATGTAGTAAATTGTGATATGGTATAGTGACCAAGATAAAAAAGGGAATGCTTTGATGGTTTGGTCATGTAGATAGAATGAATGTTGGTAGACAGACGACACAAATTTATAGAGCGAATGTGGATGGAGGCGTAGAGAGGAGGTAGTCCTCGGCGTACACATCGCAATCAGATCGGGGGCGTCCTTAGAAAGGGTTAAAAGTACCAAAAATAAATAAACAAGCATGTATGAAAAGACTGATGGAAGTGGAGGAAGCGAAGGAAGTTTGTCAGGAGTGTAGAAGGTGAAGGTTCATAGACTACCCGGTGGGAGACAAGCGTGATGATATGTCTTCTTCTTCTTCCTGTCCTTATCCCACGCTAGGTGGGGTCGGCACAATATATATTTATCTTCCTCTGTCCCCTATCAGCCGTCATTTTTATACTCACACCTTTGTTATCCATGTCATCTTTCACACAATCCATCCATCTCTCTTTGGTCTTTCTTTCCTTTTATAGCGTGATGATATGTACTAGAGTGAAAACCTCGTACATGCGTTTTCACATAATTCGTTTTTACCGATATA
>NW_020653853.1:5183773-5239022 GCF_003589595.1 Hyposmocoma kahamanoa
TTGGTCAAATATATTACTAAAGTAGTACAGTATCTGACAGAGGTATAATTTTACTAATTAAAAAGCTAACTACATATGAATAATAATATTATTGCGTTTACTACATTTTACACCACATTTTTATATTCTTCCTGAAAAATTACATAGAAATCACATTCGGAGGTATTTATTCACTCACACATGACGACGGCATGTATGTGTGTGTGCACGTAAAATTATAATAATTTAATTCAAAGCTGTTTTTAAAGATAACATTTTGTATCGACAAACTACCACATTTCCGCACAACACTTAACCGTACGCTGTCTCTTTACCGACTCTTGCGCAACCGCGCTACTTACGTATTACTCTCTATTTACAAGCATTAGGTACCAACTGAGACAGCGTAACTTGCCATGAGATATTGCTGTGGCACGTAAACACTATCATTAGCGATTTAGTTATTTAGACACGGTCATTTAGTGTCTTGGTAATGCGATGTGGGTTTAGAATTTATGATCTAACATTAAACAATGTTTTTTTTAAATTTACATTTATTTTATAAATTGAGGGTGTTGCAAAAATAAATTAAATTATATTGCAGCTTGTATATTATAAGCATGATAATAAATAGGTCGTATTTCATTTTATATGAAAAATAGTGGTGAATATACGACAAACAAGAAAAGCAGCTGATTTTCAAAGTTCGGTAGTTCTTGCTTTACCTAAATTGGACATAGTTAAGTAAAAAGGATCCAATCCACAAAATTATCAAAAAATTAGGTATATGTACCAAACAGTAAAGTCAACCTCTTAGATCTGCAAAAAAATCCAACATACAAATATAAATAAATATCTTTGGAGTTACATGATATTATAAGTTTTGAAAATAAAACAAGAATGAGAAACACTTTTAAACTTCAAACTGCCATATCTCGAAAGTGACTGGATGTGCATTGAATCCTTTTTGTTTAACTATGTCCAATTGCAGTTCTGAAAATGAAGTTAATTTATAATTTGATAGTTGTTTTTTAACTGAAATATTGACCTGTTTTTGTCTGCCAGATAACACCAGTTCCCAGGTCTTAAACTAAGGATAATTAATTGGTCGTGTTAGCAAAGTACTTATGACATTTATGAGGCAATGTACGCGCTTCTATAATAAGATTCCTCTTGATATTCAACATTTGCCATTTAAGAGATTTAACATTATCGAGAAAAAAAACAATTTTATAATATTATAATACAGCTTCTACGTACTTGGAGGGCAATAACCAATTTTTATGTAAGATGTATGAAAAAATTTTGCACCTAAATTATAAACGTGAATAATATAAACAAAAAGAAGGAATGAATAGAATACAAAAAGGTCACAATCTCTTGTTTCTTACTCATTCTTCTCAGGGGAATCTAACCTAAGAATGAGTGGTAGTGGTTAATCAATTTGACGATTTGAAATGTAATTTATTTACCTATTAAAACAAAACATTAAAAAAAATGTAAAAAATATGTCGAACAATTTTTAAGCTTATTCTAAACGTCCTTTAAACAATGTGTTTTTTTTTAATAATTAATATCCTTTTCGTAGATTTAACGTACTTCTATCTTCCACAGCTTCTGCTAATTCTCGCAACCCTGACAGCCTTGGCGGCGGCAAGACCGTCTTTCATCGCGGTTCCAGCCGACCAAATTGCCTTCATCGACCTCTCCAACATCCATTCGCGCCACGTGAGGGTGCCTCGCCAGACCCTCTCGCCGCCCCCTCCGCTCCCCGTCGCCCTTTATGACCAGGAATACCAGCCAGTACAGCTACAGCAGTACCATCATCAACGTAAGTGTCTTTGGTTTCCTTTTCTGTAATGTGTTTTGCTCTCTTTGGGTGGACCAAACCGTTTTTCAGTCCTTAGTTATATTGTTTGTAGACAAACTTCCATTTAATATCAATACTTCATTACACTAGCTGACCGCAAACTCAGTAGGTTTTTATAGTAGGTAGATAGAGTCCTGGAGTAACAGAGTATAAAGTACTGACTTCGGGGGTTCCCGGAAGAACACATTTAGAAATCAAACTATTTTTTTAAATCTAAGTCGCGTATATTTGTTTTTTCAAACAAAGAACTATCTGACTGACCAAGGATCTAACAAATATATACACGATTAAGAATTTGATAAGAACCATTTTCTAAATTAGTTTCGAAAGCGGGAAATGTCTCTTGATATCCCAAATCATCACATAAAAGATATCTATCTTCTTTTGATCTGAATTAATCACTTGAAAGTGATGAATGGAAGAAATCTTCGTTACCTCCATACTTCCAAATAAAGGCTGCCCTAAATGACCGAAGAATCTTTATTGTAATGATAAATTGGACGATATCGAAAGTCTATATAAGATCTCGCATACAATAGAGAATTTGCGTGACATTGTTCACAAAGATAATGGATGAGGTCTCGACCGAAGAGCACACTTCAAAAGCATTGAATGTCAAAGAAAGCAAAATGAATCCGTATGTCAAGTCGACCATCAGTCACTCATTACTTTCACTGTATCACAAAGGATTATCGCTTTCTTCACCAGCAAACTTATCAATGCATTTGAAAAGTTTGGCAGTGCAAGTAATTTGTAATGAAAGTGCAGCTATTGGAGTGCAGGTACTACGTTGCATACGAGATCTGTATTACAATGCCGGTACTTACTTAAGAATTACTGCAGACTGAGATATGAATCAATGTATTGCTAATAATATTATTACAAATGTAGAGATTGTTGAATATACTATTAATACTATATTGAAAGAATTCGACCTGGGAAGTATTGCCACCTTACCTATTTCTGCCGCCAACCTGTAATGTTAGCAATACTGCGTTCCGGTTTAGAAGGGTAAGGGTGTTGGTGAAATTACAGGCACGTGATTTATTAACTTATGTCACTGGGTGGCGGGCGCAGTGGCAGTGCCCCTTACATCTTTGCGATTTAAAGCTCTGAGTGGCACTGCAACTGTTATGGACAACCGTGTAGCTTACCATCATGCGCACGGCTTGTTCGTCCCGTCACTTGATATTATAAAAAAAAAACACTATGAATGCCTGAGCAACTAAATTCACTCATACCCAGAATATCTAGAAAAAAATACAATTTAGAAAAGTTCATTCTAATCTACGTGGAATCGAACCCGGGATCTTTTCATCCAGGGCCCACAGTGTACAAAACGTTGCAAATTATTCTAGAGATACATAAAAAATGTGCTATCAAACGTCTGCGACAAAAACAAACTGATTATGGCGACCTCTGTAACCGAGTGGTTTGCACATCGGTTTTCATGGTGTCGCTATCTCTGACGTCCCGGGTTCGATCCCCGCTCGGGTCAGTCTAGAAATACGAACTTTTGTATATCGTCTCGGGTCTGGGTGTTTGTGGTACTGTCGTTGTTTCCGATTTCCATAACACAAGTGCTTTAGTTACTTTGGGATCAGACCGACATAATTATATGATGTTGTCTAATATTTAGTTATTTATCTGATTTTAAACTGGGGAAATTAAAACGATCCTTTAGAAGCCTTTGTCCCTAAAAAGCGCCTAAAGGTTTTTTCATACTTAACACATACACTTTTTACTTTATGTAACATATTCCACTCAATAATCACACTTTACTCGGTTTCAAATTCATAGATTAACGATCCAGTTGAGACAGCATTTCAAATAGCTTTCTACCATTGTCTGCAGTAGATCTGTATCGCTGTGGCGCTTGCGCAACTATGATAGCCGCTCTCATTCTAACGACCCGTTTATGTAAAACGGTTGCAATCGAATTCACGAAACATGCTGCAAGTTGACAGGAATTTGCGAGGCAACATAATTTTAAGCCGAAAATGGTTATTACTCAGTAATTGTATATTATTCACGAAAGCAAAGTTGTTTTTAGAACAGCGTTTCATGATTTTATTTAAACAAAAGACTGTTTGCGAAGCATTGGTAAGATTTGTAGGTGTTATTACGTAATTATAAACAAGTTGTCGACTGTAATAATCGCTCGGAATCGGACTATTATTTGCATTAAAGCACTTCTACCAATTTGCAATTTTAATTAAGAAAGATTTCAAACGCAGGACTCGCATAACGTGATTGTTGAGTAATTAATTAAAACTCCACTTTCCAATGCACCACAAATCAATACTGAATATCTCTTGTTCTAATTCCTATAATTTGCAAACATATGAATGAATATACAAAAGTAGCGGACTGTATCAATGGGTTCGGGTGGGTGCTGACAAAGAGTGAGCAAGACCAAAGTAAATCTATTTACAGTTTATTAATTTATTACATAACACGTACAGCTTTCAATCCAAAAACAGAAACAATAATCTCAGTACGAGAATTACATCTATTTGCTAAGTTTTATTGAAATATCCCCTACTTCGCCACTTATTATACAGGACTTGACACTGGAGATAATAAAAATCGGTTCTCACTACTGAAAGTATATTGAGAAAAACGCCTTGAATTGGAGAAATAGCAAAATCAACCATTAAAATAATTGCTCCTAAATTAAAGTTTAAGAGCAATTTATAAAAATGAATCTTCATGCGTGAACAGCCACCCTTAGAGGTGGATGATTTTCTTCAAAATGAAATGAGACCACTATGGAAGTACCCCCTTTCCAACAAAAAAGAATCACGAAAAACGGTTCACAAATACCAGAGTTATCGCGTAACATACATACAAAAAAAAAGAAAGAAAAAAGAACATACAGTCGAATTGAGAACCTCCTCCTTTTGTGAAGTCAGTTAATAGTAAGGAAAAGGCGCCAAAACCAATTACATTTAAATTTAGAATTTAGATATAAAACTAAAACTTAAAAGACTATAAAATATGTATATACAAGAGATTTGTTCATCATTCATGTTATGTTTTTTCTTTTATGCTTAATCTATATTTGTGTTATATCAGTGAATATAGTGTTTATCTACCTATCTACGTGACCACTGTGGACCGATATAACAATAATTACGTTATTTCTTTACAGCTGTAGGACTAGCACCGCTTCTAGAACCTCAAAATCCCACCAAAGTCTTAACTCTACAACAACAGCCCCAGGATACTATAGGAGCACATTCACTGACACCATCAGCACGCTTGTCGGAACGGCCCCCGGACTTCGGAGAATACGTAGACTTTGGCGCTCATACTGGTGATAACGGTGCTTTTGGATGGTATGCTGACTATCCTATAAATCATCACGACGATATAAGTTATAGAAAGTAAAGTTACCAATGAACATTGAATTTCATTGTCAAAATTTCGAACTTCAAATTTTCTCGCCAAGTTGTGATTTTTTAAAGATTTGCGCGTTCTTTTAACACGAAAATTGATCTTCAAAAATCAATATTACCGCCGTCATTTTGAGGTTGAAGTTACTTTTAAGTCGGTATACACAAAAAATGAAGTTTGAAGTTTGAAGGAGACAATGATCGAATGAATTTCGTTGTTTTAAAGCATAAAATGACACCTTGCCAATTTTATTTAGCACTTCGAAAATGTTACCAAAGACAGTATTATACGCGTAAATCGCATTTCTCTTTTAATGCAGAATAACCGCACATTTGTTTTAGACGGTTCATTCCGCTTTTTTATGCACTTTGATAATTTTCATTTTGATATTTTAGGTTGTTCTAATGTTCCTATATTTTACATTGTAAGTTGTTGCTTGATCAAAGAACTGTGATACGAACCGATGTAGTTAATTTTCTTTTCAACTTTAACCTTTTGCTATCTTTTAACGTTCTAGCTTTAGTACTATCAGCTTATGTTGTATTTTTTCTATACTTTTCTAATCTTTACTATTTTTATGAAACTTTATTTTTAAGGCATCTTCTGCTTAATATTTTCTTATTTATGTTCATAAATACTAGTTTTTCATGAACCTTTAGCATGCTTTATCTTCGCTTATTCTACACTTTTATCTGCACTCATTCTTGCTCATTTTATCTATCACATTTGTAACTATCACTTCTATTCTATCACTATTTCTTTATCTTCTTAATATATTTTTACTGCTATCTTCGCTTCATTTCATGCCATTTCCGCTTCATTTCTGTTTCTTCATTTACATTTTATCTGTCACATTTGTAACTATCACTTCATTTCTATCACTGTTTCTTTATCTTCTTATTATATTTCTTTACTGTTATCTTCGTTTCATTTCATATCATTTCCTCTTCATTTCTGTTTCTTCATTTACATTTTGTCTATCAAATTTGTAACTATCACTTCATTTCTATCACTGTTTCTTTATCTCCTTAATATATTTCTTTACTGTTGTCTTCGTTTTATTTCATGTCATTAACGCTTCATTTCTGTTTCTCTATTTGATTGCTATATTACAAACATTTATAATGTACTGAATAACCATCGTTTTACATTTTCATTTCACGGCTATCATCTGTCAATATCGACACAATATCACACCACTTAAAATAAGTAAATAGATTGCCTAAATACTTATGTAGTCGTTTTGTTTATCACTTATCTTATCTATGTCTATACTTTTCACATTTCATTTAGCTTTTCTACTTTTTCTTGCAACGCTTGCACTTGGTACCAAACGTATGCAATCCAACACTCATGCTTCTTTCCTTTTTCTACCTTCCACTTTCAATTTTACTTTATATATTATTTATGTTTCTTTCCTTCTTCCATCTTTCACTTATAAATAATTTTTCTTCCATATTACTATAATACTTTTTCATCTCTTACCTTCCACTTTAAAGTATTTTTCTTCCTATACTGTTAATGTTTCTTTCCTTCTCCCATCTTCAACATTAAAATTGCTTTTCATTATTTATGTCATACATTTTTCCTCTAAGATGTCACATTAAATATCTTTTCTGTCATTCTTTCTGCTCCTTTTCTTCTTCTACTTATTTTCGTACCATCTCTTTATCTGTTATCTTTCGCTCTGATTTCTTTATCTCTTTAAAGGCTCGTTCATTGCTTTCTACTTTCTACTATCTCTCAGTCTTTTCTGTCTATAAAAGTCCTTCTATAAATTCTAATATTCACTTTTTTCCGTTTATTTTTATTCGTTATTCAACTTCATTATTCCCTTCATAATTTTCCTTCAATTTCTATTAATTTCTAAAAAAAATCTTATCTTTCCTTCTTTCCCAGTTTTATTCAATACTATTACTAGCTAGCTCTGCCTTTTTCTTCATCTGACTTTACCTCTTTCTTTTTCTATATTTTCCTTTTCTTAATTCTTCGCTTCATTTTTAAACTTCTCCTATTACGCTTTCTTCTTTATTTCCAATAGATCTCACTCAGTATTTATTTCTCCATCTTTAGATCCTCTTTTCATATACATACTTTTTATATATTACAGAATTATGTATGATTTTACTTTGAAATATTTTTATCATTCAATCCTTTTTATTTTTCTCATTTTCGTAATTTTTTCCTTCTCTTACTGTATTTGTACCTTTCATATGATAATTTTTGTATAATATTTTTATACTGAATTACATATTTTTACATTTCAATAATTTAATTTTATTGCTATATATGTTTCTTATATTTATTTTTTACCTATTTTCATTTACTGTCGTCTGACTTGATTTGTTCTGTGTTACTATTTTTCCTTTCTATCTATTTCATTCTGTATACCGTACAAAAAATAAAAACCGTCATCTATTTTTCTTGCCTTCCTTCCTTCTTTAGCATTATTACGTCACACAAACATCGCAACCTGTCTATTACCACCTTTTTATCTTTTTACTCTACTTCAGACTAGTTTTCATCTATTTTGCTTTGATGTCATTTCTATTCCTCACTTCTGCGTTTTTTCATCACACGTCGTCTAACTTAGCTTTAGTATTATATTTATGAACATTTCAATATTTTAATTTATTTTCTTCTCATTCAATTCAGCATTTATAAATTATTTCATATTTTCTTATAAATTTCTCGCTATACTATATTCTTCTATCTCGACCACCTTTATAGTTCTTTTTCTACCTGTGAGCATCTTTTTTCTATAACTGTATTATAAATATGTTGCTTTTAAATAATTCTCATTTATGTTGACATATCTTTTTATACCACGTTTTTCTTTTCTTTTTTGTATCATCTAAGTACTTTACGCCGCCTGTATTTTTAACTGTACCATATTATTTAAGTAACATATGACTTCTACAAATTACCTTATTTCCTTCTATTCTTTTTTTCGACGTACTACAAATGCCTTTTTTCTTCTTTTGCAATAGTCACTACGCTTGTTTTTACTAGCTTCCAAAAGGAAATTGTACAATTACCATTTTTCATCTTTTACGCAATTGTTTATACTTTCTTTCCACCTTTCATATCTATTTTATATTTATTTCTAGAATTTTCGTTTCTTTTCATATTTCCATCTAAACTTTTTCGACTTCTAGAAATGCCTTTTTTCTTCTTTTGCAATAGTCACTGCGCTTGTTTTTACTAGCTTCCAAAAGGGAATGGCAAAAATACCATTTCTCATCTTTCACACTATTCGTTATACTTTCTTTCCACTTTTTATATTTATTTCTCGAATATTACTTTGTTCTTAATGGTTTGCCATCTTTTACTTTTCATATTTCCTTACTTCCTTCTATTCTTTTTACGACGTAAAGAAATGCCTATTTTCTTCTTTTACAATAGTCACTACGCTTGTTTTTACTAGCATCCAAAAGGAAATGGTAAAAAATACCATTTTTCATCTTTACACTATTTGTTATTTTCTTTTTACTTTCTTTCTTTCATGTCTATTTTATATTTATTTCTAAATTTTTACTTTGGTTTGCCATATTTTACTTCTCAATTCTGTCACAACTGGGTTTTCATTACTTCCAATATTTTCTATTTCTTTCTTCGTTTTCTATCTAAGTATTCTTATAAACCTTCACTGTTTTCTCTTCGTGCATTGAAAGCGAATGTTCTGCAAAAATGTATAAAACATTGAAACATTTATATATTTGCCTTTTTTGCAATGAGGTATGGGGTACCTACAGTTTAGCAATTCAGTTCTTGATTGGAACTGAAAAGGAAAACACTTTGTGTTGTCATTGTTCGGAAATAAGGAGTGTGGCGAGGATATGGTACAGCCCCACACTCACTGCGACCATGTTCTAACGCGAGTGTGCTCTAAGTTTTACCCTACCTCGTCCAGTATTGATTCCGCCGTAAAACAATGTTATTGTACGTACTTTACTATTATATAGGCAAAATACCTGTAATTACGATTATATTTCTCCGAGCTATATCTTATTTTATACTCTGTCTATGTCCATTCCATATCTATGGCTCTTTATCTTTCTACATTTCTTTAACCCTTAATTTGTCTTTACTCCTTGCATACTCCTCTTCTGCTTCTTTCTCCTTGATACTTTCCTATAACTTTTACTGTATACTTATTTCTTGCTATTTGTCTTCTGCATCATTATCCTCGTACTTTCTCAAACTCACATTTATCTTTCTTTCATTCTTTTCTTATCATCTGCTTCTTCATTTCATCTTTCTATTTCCTGTACTATCAACATTCCTTCTTTTACTCCTTTTACCTTTCTATCCTTATGTGTTTGGTTTATATTTTCATCTGGTCCATTTTTCTATTCTCTATCATGATTTCCGTTTCCTTGGTATATCTTCCTTTCATTCTCTTATTACCTGCTTTTTTCAATTACTACTGGTATATCTTTTCCATTATTTCTCCTTAACATTTTTCAGTATTTATCTAACTTATTTAAAGACTAAAAATCTTGTTCTTTCATTTCAACTACTTGGTTCACTTTAGCAATACGTAAGATCGTTTCAATCAGTATTATTGTTTTAATACACTTTATTGTTGTTGAATACAAATTGTTGTTATTTACTTTGTACTTTTATTTACCCTTTGTCAAGTTGTATATACTGTAGTGATGAAATCTGTAAGTTTAAATAAAAATCTACATATTGATTAGAGATGTGCGCCGCCCCGCCACCGCCATCGATGATTTTTCCATACTGCCGCCGCTGATGGTTGACCGGCATAAAATCGAAATGGCGAAAAATTTTATTTTCATGAAGTAAGCTTCTGTTAATTATTTACTTATATTTCAATACAATAGTTCCGTGCAATTAGAATGAATGATGCTGAAATTACAGACACATGGGATTTGTTAACTTATGTCTCTGTGGCGCAGTGGCAGTACCCTTCAGATCTTTGAGATTTAAAGCTCTGAGTGACACTACAATTGCTATGGACAGGCGTGTCGCTTACCACCAGGCGCACGACGTGTTCGTCTCGCCACTTGGTAAAAAAACTTTCCTGCGTACTGGTAACCGTTGGTTCGTGTTGGTCTACCACGCAGGGATTCCGGGTTCGATTCCCGGGTCGGGAGAAATATTTGTATGGTCTACATTTATTTGTCTCGTGAGTTTGGGTGTAATTTGTGGTTGTTTATGTGTGTGTCCATGGCGCCCGCTACACAGGGTTTTCCTAGTGTGGAGTGGACAGGTGGACAGTGGCTTAAACAGCAACACTCAAAAATCTGACTGATAATTAGTAGAAACCGTGGCTCAAGCAGCAGCTCTGTCAGAAATTTGTACGATAATTTGCAGAAACAGTGGCTTAAACAGCAACACTCAAAAATTTGACTGATAAATATAGTAGAAACCGTGGCTCAAACAGCAACTCCGTCAGAAATTTGACTGATAATTAGTACAAACAGTGGCTTAAACAGCAACACTATTAAAAATTTGACAGGTAATCAGTAGAAATAGAGGTTTAATCTGAAACATTGGGCCGGAGTCTAAAATGGCATTGTGATGTTTTTCGTCTTTCGCGAATAGTCTGCAAATGTCTAATAGAAAGGCGTGCTCATATTAAAGCAGCCATGTGTGTTTTCTTTTTAATTTAGATCCCTTAATTTTATCACAAAAATGTACAGTCAAGAGCACATCGAGCTTGACACTTTGTACTTTGGACCGTTCTTATCGTGAGCGGCATAGAGTTGGATTTAAGTGTAAAGTGTCAAACTTGACGTGCTTTTGACCCATGGAGTACATAACCAAAAAGTAAAATTTGTAACTATGGAAAAATCTTTACCGTTTTTCTGAGTCATTGGTGCAAACGGTATCTTGTTAATTCTAACAAAGAACAAATTTACGTATAAACCGGTGTTAAGTTGTCGTTTGACGACGGTTAGAAGAGATGGAGAACTACGTAATTAAATGAGAAGAAAAAGAATGAGAGAGATCATAAAGGATTCGTGGTTTCACACTACACAGTACCTGGACACCAAATTTGTATTTAGAAGAAAAGTTGCACCTCGCCGACATAATACAAAACCTTCTATTTACTTTAGTTAAAATAGAAAACTAGAAAATGTAGGAAATAAGTTGGTTTATATATTCACTAAAAGATACGTGTTTTTTTATATATTTATTTTCATACAGTTAACATATAATTTCGTACATTGATATTTAAAATAGATTTCTTTTTCAACGGTACAGAGTTACAGAATAAGTAGTAGTCCGGCTTGACGCTATTTACATACATTATATTGTATTATATATTTTATTATACGTCAGTATATATTTAACATTATTAAACAGGTACACATCAATACAAGTATCAATACATTTTTGAGGTTGTGCAATACTTAAGCCAAGATGAACATATTATAAAATTAGTATATTGGAGACGATTCGGGCCAACAAAAACTAATACAAATGTTATCTTAGTAAGAAGATAGATTACAACAGATACATTTTGGTAGATGCGTATAAATTTAATCATGTAGCTTTCATTTCCTTTAATTTTTTTTTATTGCCAACCCAGGAAAAAACTTTCCTCTCAGCTATTCAAAGGTTACTTGGAAAGAATCCCTTTACAAGATAAGCTCGTTTTTGTACACTAACATTTAATGTTCGTTAAAATTTGTAATTTGTTTTGTGGTACAGGGTCAAGAGCACGTTAAGCTTTACGCTTAAGACTTAAATCCAACTCTATGCCGCTTACGATAAGAACGGTCCAAAGTACAAAGTGTCAAGCTTGATGTGCTCTTGAGTGTACAATAAATTGTTTACGTACGTACATAGATGTTGCAAATGTAGGTTAGTTTATGGCGTATTCTACGGTCATCGACAAATTTTATAGGTCTATACTATATTATTTTATAAAACGGAGTAAAATACCGTTTACAGAGTTATCACATTTTGTAAAATTTTAAACAGTCCTGTTGTTGTCGAGAGTTTTATCGATAGAAGCGTACCCGTAAGCAATGGTCAGTAGATAGTCGATAGAATATTTATCGACTGTAATTACCAGCTGCTTCTAAACTGGTAACCCTTTTGCGTATTAAACTGTCATTTTACTCGGTCTTTGAATAAAAAAAACATTGATTTTCTTACTAATAACGACTGATGCACTGGACTAGAATTAAGTTTAGTTTGTGTTTGTCCGAATCGACATTTTCAATAAAAATAAAAATAAAATGCGTTTAGACAACAATAGATCTATAGAAGTGTTAGCATTACAATTAAATAAAGTAATTACAGTGGCAATTTAACACAAATAACACTTTTTATTTAGAATAATTTAAAGTGTATACGAAATCAAAGCTTTTACATCAACGAAAGATTCACATTTTACGTATTACATACTTTCTATAGATATTGCAAAATAAGTATATTACGATAACTTTGGCAAAGATACAATAAAGTATAACGAGTTACATTACGACGTCAGAAAAGTACAACTGCTTCTTTTACAGTATGAAGAGAGAGAGTGAGAGAGAAGGAGAAGAAAAAGCCAAATCGTTTGGCACATATACATGAACACCATTTCCTTTAGGAACGCCTTGTTTATGATATACTTTTATTAACTCAGTAAAACATGTATTTCTACTAAGTAATATTTTCAGAAATATTGTAGGCCTTTGTTAAACCGTTATCAGGTTAAATGTAACCCAACATCGCGTTCATAATAGTTTCACAGTTACGCCTAGAAAGTCAAACGACAAAATCGATTAATTAGTAATTTTCAGGTAAAGATTTTGTACTCAATTTTGGTGACAATTTTTATTATTTAATTACTCGAATATCGTATCATCTTGAAAAATTAAAGAATATTTCAGGTTACTGCACTCGAATATTAAATAATACTTCATGATGATATTCTATAAATATTTAAATAAAAATAAATTGTCACCTAAATTGAGTACAAAAAACTTACCTGAAAATTACCCTAATGACGTAACAAGCCATTAAAGATACTAATAAAATTAATGTCTACCACATTCTTCTACACAAGACAAGAGCAGACAAGCAGGGATTTTACTATTCATCAGTTTCAAAAGTCCTCTCTTTAGAATGTCTCTGTTCAAATTGTAACATTCAATAGTGGGGTTTTAGCGATGTTACTACAACTAGCGCTTGTATAAATAAGCGGGCCGCACGCCTATATCCTAATGTCTTGAGCCGAAGCGTTTTCATATGTGCAGTCCTTTAATAATATGCAACCATGACGTAAATTGACATGGTAAACAAGTAGACGATTTTATTTGAGAACCGCACCGCATTGCGCCCGTTGTGTAAGTTTCGGGGTTAATAAGTCCTTTCTAGAGCGTAATCACTGTTAACTTGCTAGACTATGAACTAATTAGGCAAACAATTATGGCATTAGATTTAGGACCCCGCAGATATAATCTTAAGGCCGATAAGAGGTACATATATAATAATACTGTGTTTCTCACTCCTTGTTAAAAATTTTAAAAAGCATTGTATATATTCTTCAAATATAACATAAGACAGCGAGATCAATAAACTTAAGTATCTAAGAATGCACATTTTATGTTAAATACAATTTTAAAATGTTGTGCACGTTACAGTACATTTTCCTACGTCGATAATAGCCTATCCTTATATTTTCAAGTATTGACAGAAATTTACATAAAGAACGTGTTAAGGAAATTAGCTTAAGAATTTTGTAGTTACACTACGTTGGTTATATTCGTAAACCTCGTAACCTCCATTAATGTAAACTTTCGAGTAGGCACAAAAATAGAATTGCTAAATAACAATATATGACTATACCTTTATTTTATAACTAAAAAAGGGTCGAGAAATTATATTTTAAGATTTAATTACCCGATGTTGCGCTTGAAAAGTAAAAAAGGGATGTCGTCCAAAAACGTAGTTACGAGGTTTTAAAATTTAGCCAACAACTCGTTTTATAATGCGTCAATAGAATTACAATTTTTCTAATGAAAGGCTTTCCTGTGAAGCGAAGTTTTTGTTCTCAAACAGTTATAAATAACTGTAACTGAAATAGAGAGAAAACCTTTAAAAATCCTGAAAAGTCTGGACACGTTTGCTTTCTCTTTACATACTATACCATACAAAGAACTGACAATTTTATTCTCGATTAGTTGAAAAGACGTCTACGACCCGTAATACGTTCCTTCCTATCAATCGTTCTAAGCTATTCTAATAAGACACTTTTACACAATCACATCTATTCCACGCGTCTCCGTATAAAATGTTCACAATAAGTGTTTTCAAAACTTACGACCTTGACTTAAGAACTAAATATTAACAGTTAATTTTGAATATGGACTTTCAAAGAATTACAGATCGACCGTCATATTTGTGACATTGCAATAAAACGTTACAGTGTTATTTGCTTGGCTCAACAGCGCAAAGTATCCAGAGTCGTAAAAAATATTAAGAAAAAAAAATATATTTCCTAAACCAAATTCAAATTCAACGAATTGAATCATTCAGAATCATTGGAGTTTCACGAAAACGGAAAGGAATCGTGTGGCTTAAATCACAGATGATATTAAGCGTCGATGTGACCGAATAAAATATATAAAATTATTATAGACAAATATTAATTAAATATCAAAAGTGCTAACAAAAGGATCAAAGAAGATACAGTAATGAAAACTGTATATTCTACAGTGCCTCTAAAAGGTTGATCGTATTTATAGCAAAGGTTTTCCGTTTTTAAGTACTTGTTGTCTTGATTGTACTGATACCAGTATTTTACTTTGTAATATTTGTTAGTTATACACATAATACTTGATCAACTAAAAATAAAAAATATTATTAAAGTTATTAAAATTGATTTATAAAGTACGGTTATGATTTTTTTTTAAATACATGCGATAATTTAAATATAGAATGTCATTACGCCTTAAACGAACTCTAAATCTAAATAGTTAAGTTTAAATTTTTAAGCCGTAGCGAACTAATGAGGGAAAAAATAATAATGTTAATAATAATTTTCAATGAAACAAGTCAACAATGCAATTGTTAACTTTCTTAAATCAAAACTAACGAAGTGAACATTTTTAGCAAAATTGAGTTATTAACATATCGCACTGCTATTACCTACAATAGTATTGTAACTCAAAATATGTTGTTAAATTCAAGATTATGCTATTTCTGAACGTAAAACTACATTTCCTACACGTCAATAAAATTGACATTAGAATATTCTAAGATGCCATTAAAATATATCTCCTTTACCCAGAATGAGACAAACGTTTTGTGAGCTACTTCTGGACAAAACAGTCCTTACTCAAAAATATGAAATTAGTTTTTACTTTTGTTTTTAAATATACTTCTAATTGGCAAGTAGGAGTTGTTTAGGCGTCTAATAAATTTTAATCTATACATAAATTATAATAATCTATCACGGCAACTGAGTAATTCGTTTGTTAGCTATTCTGATGTATTTTCTCAGAATCGACGAAAAACGAATTATTCGCTTCCCGTGAAAGATCTGTGTAAATTTTTGTATAGGTTATTTCCTACTTACCAAATATACATATTTAAAAATAAAAGAGAAAAAATAATTTCATATTTTTGAATAAGGACTATTTTGGCCAGAGCAAAATCACATAATGCGTGTCTCATTTTGAGATAAGTAGTTCAGTAGATATCTTTTGGTTGTTTTTTACAATATCCTAACGACGGTTTTATTGACGTGCAGAGAATAATATTTTACGTTCAACAATGGTATAATCTTGAATTTCACATATTTTGAGTTATAACACTATTGTAATAGCAGTGCGATATGGGATCTGGAAAACGAGATCTACAACCGCTATAAGCTGTTTTTAAATCTTACTTAGTTTCAGTGCCATTGTTAAGCAAAATCAGCGTTAAAGAGATTTTCACTTGTTTAACTAGCAAAAAAAATGTTGGGTGCCAATATCTCAAATGGTAAAATTACAGGCTCATGGGACTTGTCGTAGGATGACGGAGGATACACAGTGGCAGTGCGCCTCAGATCTTTGCGATTTAAAGCTCTGCACTGGCACTGTAACTGTTATGGACAGGCGTGTAGCTTACCATCAGGCGCACAACTTGTTCGTCCCGTCACTTAATTACAAAAAAATTTTAAAAAGCTATTTGCAGTTAGTTATGAGCAGGGCAGAATAACTCCGAAAGTTGGACTTTTCATTGATCAATAATGCAAGTAATTTATTTGTGTTCCTTCACAGAGTAATAATAATAAACGCATACTTCCCACCACCACTCCTGTCCTGATGCGTACGCTAAAGAAATCGAACACCGTCGTCGATATTTTTCTAAAGCTACAATTTGGGGCCATTCAAAGCTAACGAGAAGAAGCATTACAAGACAAATCTCAGGCACATCGTCGCTTAATATCACATGAGATTGTGGCTAAGTGTTAATCTACTTTCCGTTTAAAACCACAGCCGTCGACTTAAATGCATGACTTGTGACCGTCAGGATGGCTGGTCGCCAGTCGCATCTGGCACTGAGTGTATATTCAAGAATCGACCTATTTGCTACCTCTTCCAAATAATTGCTTCCTTTGATACATACTGAAAAATTAAAAAAAAATTGACCAGCCTTTCTGACGTCAGGATGGCTGGTTGCCACTTTGTTCAGCACGAATGCAGATTTTCCAGAAGTATGTATTACTAATAATTGCTACCTTCACGAATTAAAGGTATACGCTTCCTATCTACATTAGTTTAAAAAATATAAATGATTGAAAATTTTACTAAGAAGTACCAACGCCTGTCCTTTGTATTACGGCAATAAAGCACTAAAAACTTTTGCTTTTTTAATTTAATCAGGCACTTCTTCGTAAAATTTTCAATCGATTATATTTTTTTAACTAATGGAGATAGGAAGCGATTATTGGTAATACATACTTCTGAAAAATCTACTCCCTTCACGCTGAACAAAGTGGCGACCAGCCATCCAGACGTCAGAATGGCTGGTTTCTGAGAATATATCAAAGGTAGCAATTATTTAGAAAAGGTAGGTAGGTAGCTACTAGGTAGCAATTATTGAATATACACTCAGTGCCAGATGCGACAGGCGACCAGCCGTTCTGACAGTCACATTGACTTTGTAGGTCTACAAAGCCATGTATTTAATTTTTTTGTTAATAACCAATGCCATTGGTTACACACATATTATGTGCCCACTCACCAACAAAACATCACTCTATACAGGTTATTTTTAAAATACTGGAAATAAAAGACTCGGGAACTCGTAGCGAAAACCCGCCACCAAAACAATATTTGATTGAATCGGCACGCCAGGAGAACGCCTCTCCGCTATATCTCTTATTATTTCCTACTATTCAGATGTAAAAAGTGTCAGATAGTACAAGAAAAACTTAGACGTTGATTATTGAAATCCATTAAACTTTGTGAAAAGTCTTAGAAATAAAGTTGCTGTTAATGATATCAGTAATAAAGTCCTGAGAGGTCATGGGCGTACCCAGGGGGGACCCCTCCCCCTATGTTGGCAGGGCAGAGTAGCTGCCCCCACCTGGATTTTGTGTACCTCCATACTGTCTACTGTTGTCGATAAAAGTTCTCATTTTGCAATACAACATAATACGCGTTAATTAATTACTTATCCCACTGCTACAATTAAAAGGTAAAAACGTGGCTGAGATCAACTATAATAGAAGACAGATTAAATGGGCTTCATATGTTCAGTGTACATAGAAAATTTATTAACACTATGGGCGATTCTGTCACGGAAGACGTCATAAACCGTTTTGCTGAAGCTCCTCAAAAGTTACTTTTAAAATAGCTATCCTATGTAATTAAAGAATTAAAATAAGAAATACCTATTTTAATTTGTTTATTTATTTGACTAGGCACCTGTAAAGAATTAGCAGGAGAATATCCAGCGGGTGTTTTCCGTATATATATTTAATGTTTAATGTAGGAGTCTTAGTGTAGTGTGTAAGGCAAAGTAAGCGCGCGGGGTATGGCTTGAAAAAAATCTGATTTGCCCAGAACTTGGGCACGCCCATGTGCGAGGTTGTTAGTATTTTTAAAATAACCCTGTATAGTAAATGATAATTATGATGAAACCACGGCCCTCTTCTTGAGAGGCAGCAGTTCAAACCATTTGGCTACCACAGCTTATTTTTGTGAAGGTTTCATCGTCAGGTTTTCTTTCACTATTAGCGAGTGGTACTGGTACTAAACGTTCTCAAATGTACGACTGTCGACCTCTGAATTGACAAGCAAACTTTGATAATAAAATTACACAATAATGTCAGTTTCTATAACAAAACGACTCATAGCACTCCTATCATGTGTCTCATTGTCACGGTCTTCATTGCTTTTGCCACAGTCAAGGTCCAACAATAATACGTCGCTACAGAATCTATAATACTCTATTGAGCTTTTTTAAATATTGCAATTCTTGTGTATTGATTTTTATTGAATATCATGATGTTGTATTATCATGATATTAAATTACTCCACTAGGTTGTTACAATTATTAATACAATTATCGAACACAAGGAAAAATGTCTTCGGTCTGAGGGGACTCGAACCCTACGTCTGTATGCCAAACTAGAGCCACTGTAATACCAATTGAACTACAGATCAGCAAATCCAACGAATTTATCTAAGGGCGTGTTCCCTTTATGTCGTGACGACAGATAGTCGTGCAAGAAGTTGTTGTTCATATATAGTACAACACGTTAACTATCGTTCACGACTTTTTTGACATTACGACGACAGACTATCACGACAATGGGATGACCTAGAACGACAGTCGTTGGACAATAAATAAAACGTCACGATAGAAACGTGACGACAGATAATTGCAGCTATTATTGTCGTCACGATCCAGTTGGAACAGTTAGGCATGACTGTCGTTTAACGATAAAAAAGTCTACGACACAAACTCGACTGTCGTGATATCGGAACAGGCTAAACGCGACAGTCGTCTTACGATAAATAAAACGTTACGACATAATGGCAACGCGCTCTAAGTATTTGTTTACAGATCCTTTGTATAGCGTTTTAACAGCTTTTATAGCCGTAAGCGACATCTATGAGAGACTTGCGAAGTTTCTCACCAGTCGGTACCTTTGTAGCTAACACAGACTGACGCCAGATGTCGCTGTGTTAAATATATTGTTTTTTTATTGAATATCATGATGATAAAACATTCGACCTTTGTATTAATAATTATTCTTGTATACGTTAGAAATATTTTCTTTGGTTTTATAGAGATCCACGTTAGGCTTACATTATAATACACAATATACATAGATAAAATGTAATATTTTAAAGTACATCAAGAAAAATACAAATTCAACTATGCATGCTAAACTAAATGATATGCTGCAGGGCAGTACGATCCAAGAGTCTAGTAACATTCCCTTTTTATTAATAAGCGGTTTTATATTAATAATAATAATTGATTTCCACATACAATCTTTGTAGTATCGTTAATACACTATGTACTCTACGATGGCATTCGACACCAAAAATGTAAACAAAGTGATGCCATTACAAAAATATATTTTAAGAGTTGTGTAAATGTGAGTCAATTGTGTAAACTCCAAAAAAGCACAATATGAAAAAAGCATTTTTTTATATTGTGCTTTAACTGGGAGCATGTACAAATAAAATGTTACCAAAATATATTTTTTTAAACACCCCATTTATTAACATAAGCTCTTAAAAATGTATTGTTGTGCTAAGATTGTTTATCCTAATGGCGATGTTGAAAAATTACTAAACCATCGACTACCTTTTTTCTTTACATGGATTATAATGCCTTATGGATGACGTAATAGAGCATTTTATTATTACAAATAGATACGAAAAATAATTATAGTGTTCTTAATAAAATATAAATAAAAATGACAAATTTACTCATTATTAAATATTGTTGATTACAGTAGATTTAAAAAAGTAAAAATCCGGCTTTTTATTAATTAAGTTATTATGGGCATAAATGGTTCCGAAAAGTTTTTAACTTGCTAAGTGTACTCTTAATATAAAAAATATTATTTATAAGATGTCATTTTGACAGTGACGGTTGTTTGTTTACATTTTTGATCTTGAATTCTATCTCAGATATTAAAATATATTATTATGGTAACAACTAAACTGTTAATCGCAGATCATGAGTATACATAACCGTTATTATTATTATCATTATTATTATTATTATAAAGAAAACTCATGCACAATGTGTTTTTATATTTATCATCTTCCTTTTCACTAACTGCCGTAACTGACATTTTTATTGTGGTTGAATAAGACGTGTGTTCTTCCTTAACTTTAAAAGTGAACATTAATCAAAAAGTCGGCAGCTATGATCGAGCCAGATGTTTGTCTTAGAAATTAAGATAGAAACACTACGGGTAAAGGGCCGTATAAATAAAATAGCGCCTAGTTAATACTCAGGAATAAGTGTGATGAATAACGCACACACTCAACATAGCACTAGGGAAATCCTGTGTCTCGGGTGCTATAGACACACACACATAGACAACCACAAATTACAACCAAACTCACGAGAGAAATAAATGTAGGCCATACAAATATTTCTCCCGGTCCGGGAATCGAACCTGGGACCTCTGCGTGGCAGTCCGGCATGGTAACCGTTCGGCCACGGAGGCAGTTAAATAGTAATTTAATCTGATATTGTATTTTTTTTATTGATGACTTATTAAAATTATATGCTATATTCAATACTTTATATCTATGTGCTTTAAGTTTGCGTATTGCTAGACAAGTTCATCCAACAAAATCTCAACTATTATGATAATAAATAAAATAAATATTAACTCACTGATACAACGAGATCGAGCGAGCTATAGTTTAAGATGTGTATGCTCGTAGTAGAGCTCCTTGTTAAAGAGTTCGTCCAGGTAAGTACTGCCACCTTACCTATTTCTGCCGCCAAGCAGTAATGTTAGCATTACTGCGTTCCCCCTTTTGAAGGGTAAGGGTGCTGGTACAACTACAGACACATAGGACTTGTCAACTTATGTCTCCGGATGAAGGGCGCAGTGGCGGTACCCCTCAGATCTTTGCGATTTAAGGCTCTGGACTGGTACTGCAACTATTATGGACAGGTGTGTAACTTACCATCAGACGCACGAGTTCTTCTTCCCGACGTTTAATATTATTTAAAAAATGCTCAACCGAATGTGTAGTGCTAAACTGAAAATTTGCCAAATGCCAGTTACGACAGTTTTGTGAGAAGAGGGACGATATTTGTTTCAAACTGTGACCTCTGAGTAATATTATAACAAAATCATGTAAAATCATATTTTGTTATTATTATTGATAGAAAGATCGAACAAACACAAAGACAAACTAAACGTCTGTTGCCTCAACGTGGCGACCATTGTCTTGAATTATTTATTGAATTTTTGTAAAAATACTCCATGAGTCCAATCAGATCGTTTAAATTTTTCTTGTGTTCGGCCTTTGCATCAATAATAATAACAAAATCGTGTTAGTTAAAAAACTTAAAAATAATTACAAAATTCATCGTAAAGAAAGCGTTGCCAATAAATTAAATAAAATGATAAGAAATAACAACAAAAATATAATTTTAGAGCACCATAAGAAATTTGTGAGCATAGTTGTACATACAACGTAGATACATATATTTTTTTATATAATTTATTCACTATATACGAATTTTTATACCGTGTTAAGTACTTACGCCACTAGAGTTTCACATCAAATCTAGATATTACACATCAAATGTAGACTTTCTAAAGAAAATACCTGACAAGTTTATAGAGAATATAATTGAAAAAATAGACCGTTACTTATTAGTGGGGCTAGTCTTATAAAGTTATCAGATAAAAATATGAATAATAAACAATTGTACTACACTGTTTGTGTCTGTGTGTTTTAACTACGAGGGACGTCACTAATATGTCTTTAATTCTTCATACTACATTCTCCACTAACTTGCCGAATGACAGTAGCAAATGAGAAATGTATACCCATCTCTCTTTTCCCTATGACCTTTATATCAAGAAACTAATATGAAGGAAAGAGAAATCTAACATCTACTCCGTTTAGGCTGACGTTTATACACACAAACTATGCATATAACTAGCCTATGTATTACAGTGAACACGCATTCCATATTACGTTTTATGTTCTTAACGATTAAGTCTAAATTACACAATGACGGTGCTCTAGGCCGATGTGTTTAACGGACTTTTTAAGTTCTTAATAATCTACTGTTCACAAGTATTTATACATAGAAATTAAATAAATTAAATAAGCATTCACATTCACATAATTAATATATATTTAGGAAATCCTGGTTACTAGAAAAACACTATTGATTTTCACCACATTATAACGACTGAATCTTATAGTCAGTACATAAACATTTCACTAAATTCTCACAAAAAACTAACGCCAAAGTAATTGAAGAATTACCATAGTAAAACACCGTACATATCAATACCATATATATTCATAGAAATTATATGTTATATTACATATTTTTTAATGCTCCTGTTATCCCACAACATGCGTCAATTCCATCAAATTGTTATCACAATATTCCTTCTCGAGAACAGAAAAACAGATATTATTTCTATGCATTTAAAATTGTATTTATAACACTTGAAATTGCATTGCCCGTGTTAGAAAATACAATCTCAATTATAAAGAAACAGAATCTGTTTTCATAATTCTAATCTTAAGATTATGATCATGTAAGACGCTTAAATAATGTCTATAAACATGTAATTAAGATCCACTATGCATTAATCTTAGTTTAGGGACGTGGGCAGGTTGTAACTGCTACGATTACACCATTAGTACCATTGGATAACAACATTTTAAATTTGCCACTATATTTTATTATATTTTATTCTGTTTTTTACAAAGTTTCAATAGTGAATACTGGTAGAGTCCATTTATAAGAGGAACTTACACTTTTGATAGAAAAAAGTTGTTTGCACCGTCTGATTTCAAATTTTACATTCTATGTTCCAATATAAAGTGTTAAAATTTTAGTTACGTCTTTCAGTGTTATAAAGGGCGTTATAGTTACATTTGTTATTACATAAATAACTTCAATATATTTTATATATAAATTTCCACCGCGCAAACGAACCTCTATTATTTTCTTGTTGTTTTTTCTTCATCAAGAACTTAGGCCAATATCCAGTAATTTACCACACGGTAACAGTATAATAAAACAAGTAGTCCAACACCGGCCTGTATAGTCGTTCGGAGCGTACGGTTGTCACATTATTGTAAAAATAATTAAAAAAAAAAGGTATTCATCCCACTATTGTTGTGCTATATCGAAATAACAAATGCAGCAACCTCATATTGACATTCTTATGATATTACCGCACATTGGTATCTCGATTATGGGAGCATGAGTATAAAATAGAAATGAAATGCTGAACAACTCTGAATTTGAGGTACTCTTGTTCGACACAACAATAAACACGCCTACTACTTGATGTCTTTTTTAAATACTGAGCGGCCGTTTCGACTCAATTAATAGCGCGTGTGATGACCCGCGCTATGCAACGCGAGTACATCACGAGATTATGCGAATGTGTGCGTCCTTACGAGACGGCGTTTTGTATGGAGTCATACTGCTTGTCTTATTATAATAATATATTATGGCAAAATTTTTAATAAAATATGCATAAAAATAAATGCTAACTTATGTTTTCTTGCTTATCTCTTCTTACTTATTTTTTCCTCATAACCTTGAAAGTTGTCCGTACATTTCGCAAGTGAAACAAAAACTGACATACCTCGGAGTATTCAGCTTCATATCTATTGCCAGGCCATGACGACTTTGCTAAAAGGCACGAAGAGTGCATTGTATTGCAAAGGCGATAAGAAGTACCGCCGACCGGCGTAGATGCCGTCGTTGCGAGGCAGGCCGGGATTCTGCGCGACGGGGAACTCGGCACCGATCATCACGCTGCTATGGGCTGCAGTCGCGCCTGCATAACCCACGTACCTGGATTCGATAAAAACATATAACATATTAAAGTCAGTAACATAATAAGAACATAATTTATCTCGAGTCAAATATTTTCATCTCTAGGAAGAACAGCATGCGTAGCATTCCGCCGCGTAATAGTTTTACTATTATATCCACATTTAGCTGTCAAATTCGAGTGATAAAACCGCCATTTTTTAATTTTATCACAATAGCGAATATGGCGAGCACCGTGAAAGTATATCGCTGTGCCAGACATGGCTGCAAGGTCACACCTGATTTTTTCTGCACAATAATTTTATCAACGTATAAAATGAGCTCGACAGACGAGTAAAAAAGAAATAAAAAAAAGAAGCAGGTTGCATAGTATATAAACTATTGGCAAAAAGTGAGAAGGGCATTTTTTATACAGTTCTATACATTCAGAGTAATTAGAAATACGTAAATAAAAACTAATGCAATGTAAAAACTGAAATTACAAAAACCCGCCATTTTTTGTTTCGTCGTTTTACAACGATGCAATTGAAAGGTTTACAATTTTCGCGGCAATGATTAAACGATAAAGATGGCTATATACGCAATTTCAAATTATTATCCTTATTCTTCAAAATGTATAACGATAGTTCATAATGAAATAAACAAATGAACGAATGAGACTGGTATGGTATTCGCAAAAAAAATATATAATGGCAAGATAGCTTCAACTGAGGTAAATGTGTAACGGGAAGATTTATCACATATCGCAAGCGATATATCGCCATGCTATGGCCACAGATAGTCTCATAATAATTTTGAAGCTCACTAAACTCGCCTTTATTCACCAGATTTACATGTTTTAGCAATCATTACGCTTAATTCGATACTTACGGTGTACATATTTGCCGAAAACGTGCAAATTGGCTTGTATAGCTCTTCCCCCAAAAGATGGAGCAAGAGGAACAGTCATCGTATTTCTTAAAGAGGTAATGTATAAGCTCGTGTTCTCAAGATTTCGCAACTGTCAAATTTATTTTTTCCGCCTTTCGTATTTGAAGCAGCGACATCTCTTTAAAATCGTTTGCACTAATTTGTTTGTCTATTTTATCGACTTAGTGACTATATATTTTTTTTTTTAATTTGCATACAGGTAACAAAGACCCATAAATATATACCTTAGAGACTAACATACAAAATAATACAATAAAAACACTACTGACTAATTATTATTTACACGTATTGTCTGCGACGTGTGACGCAACGTGGGTGTCAGATAGCCGGCCTCGGAAACGTCGGTACATGACGCCCTTCGGCCAAAATTCATCTTTCATGAAGGTCGACAGATGTTGAGTTGGTACTCTCACCACAAATGAATTAAAATATATAATATATAAGTAAACTCTTTAGATTATGAGTTACGGCTTCAAGTCCTCTTACGTTCGTTCGTTTACGGCGTTCCTCTTACCCCAACTGATCTTAGTTTTATTACGAACATTTATTCTATTAACGTACCTTACTCGGCCGAGCGCAATCCTTCCATTTGGAGTGATCACTTTCACGTAGTGTCCAAGTTTAAGATGGCGCGGCTCTAATGGGACGTACGGCTTGCCCATCGGCTGGATTGTGTCCACTAAAAGGTGGTATTATAGGAAAATTATACTTAGCAGTGAAAGTAAGTTCAATAGAATTTTTTTATTATTATTCATTTAGACATGAACTATTTTGTCGGATCTAAATCGCGTAAGTGCAGGCGGCCTACCATAACCCTTCCAAACGCAATCTTATTTCAATGTAAGCATAAACTAAACTTATTATAATATTACTCATATTCGTACGATGACAAACTTGTCAACCAAGTAATGTATTATTGCTAAAGTGATTGAAAGAACGAATGATTTCCCAATATTATCTATTCCTTACTAGAAATAGGAAAGAAATAACGCTATATGAACTATATAATGCCATCTCTTTTTTTTAATGTTCCGAATCGTAATATAATGTTTATTATATTATATTGTATTTAATGTTATTTACATTCAAAAAATTTTAACTTTAAAAAAGTATGTAATAATAAAATCTATTAAAATTTTTTTAGTTAGTTGTTTTCAATTATTTTTCCGCATTTTTATGAAGAAAAATAAATAAAACAAGCTGAGCGTTGATAGTCACGTTGTGAATTCGGAATTATAGTCTAGTGTCAAATGTTAGTGTCGCCAAGGAGCGTATAGATGTCGCTGTCATAATTTTACGAAATAAACATCGCGTATTTTTATTTAACGAGAAATGATTGATCCTATGTACTATTAAATAAAAAAATAAACAAAATATTGAAGAGATTTATGTAAATAAGTTCAACTTAACTTTTAATCATTACAAATCAATATTTAGACAATAAATTCGAATATAATATTGTTTCCACTGCGTCCGAGTAACTATTTAAAGATTGCTAAATTTCACATAAGAACAATATTACTTTAATGTTAAAGTCGCGTCATAGTACGAATTGAGTGAATCAATAGTCAAAAAGCTGCCAATAAAATCATAGTTTTAACATTACATGAAGCTTACTTTAAGCGCGTCTTGGTACGAAAAGTCAATGTAAGGTTAAAGTAATATTGTTTTAAGAGGTTGTGGTAGCCCACAGGTACCCTTTACAGGTCTCATGGTCACGGTTGACTGAGATGGTAAAGTCATCAATCATCACACAAGAAAAAGCAACAAAACAAATATACACGGTTTAGATCCGAAACATTGACTTACAAATAAATGGACGACGGGTCTAATACAAAAACCACGAAAAAAATGTCCCAAGTCAACCTATTCGAAATTTAAATTGTAATGTCATCGCAGTATCGCGCTGTCTGTAGAACAAATGAAGACTAAAGCGGAGTGTCGCGCTCTGTATACGATTTTAGCGCCTTACAAGTGCGGACACTTTTTATCGCGGACCCGACGTCCATATAATTGTAAGTCAATGATCCGAAACGATGGTTTCATTTCCAATGTATAGCAACCGCGAAAACCTAAGAACTACGTAAATTAATTTACTTCATATTATACTCTTAATATCCAGCTCGAGCGAGAATTCACATTCGGTTCGGAATTGCTTAATGTCTCTGTGCATGCCATTAACTTACGAACGCCAAAGATAAAGCTGCTAAATCGACAAATTACACGACTTTTTGTTTCTGTGTTATCACTGTCTAATTGGTTTTAACATAAAAAACATGAAAAAACTTTAGGGTTTGCTATTGTGCACAGGACAGCGAAGTTGAAATTTGCGTACCATTAAAGATACGTACAGACAAATGGGAACATTATATTTAAAATCAATATTATATTTCAACAAAAATTCTACAAATTGATGACTAAGAACCTAGAAATGTGCAGATTTGCGAGGTTATGTAAATACCACTATGTAGCTATGCAAATAGGCAGCTATTTATATTTATTTGTTTATTTTTACATTTTAGGAAAATTCACGGACAAATAATACAATTATAGTACACTTGAATATGAGTAATCCAATGCCATTTACGAATTTCCACCAACATGAAACTATTCAAATTTCAAGTGCTTAACAAGCCAAAAAGAGATTTTAAGAGTGTTAAAGGCGATCGTAAGGGAATCGCCGAATAAGCGGCGACCTGTAAACATAGTTATTGCACGAGGCGCATCATCGTCGCTTCGCGCTTGTTCGCTACACGGGGTGCAGCGTCAGCCCCGTACTCGAAGACAACGTGACCGCACTGACGTCAAAGGCAGAAACGGTGGCCCGGGGCATCGGATATCGCGGCATTCGTAATCCAACTTCGATTACTTATCGTCCATAATTTTTACATTGTAATTTTATTGTAATTTCTTTTAATAAATTAATTAAGTAAATTGATTTTTTTTTGTAACTTCGGCTCGCAACATACTTAATTAGAGAAAAAAACAAAGAACATAGTTACATAACAAAAAACAATAATATACAAGTGTGTAATCATTGCCAGTCACGTGACGTGGCAAAGTGACGTTTGGTCATTTCTCGCCTGACTGTGTCTATGCTTATGTAAAACAAATCAAATTCAGAGTGATTTAATGTCGCATTGTTAAAAAGTCTCAATATACCACTGTGACAGCTACAAAAGCAAAGTTTCAGAGGTATAGCTACTCTTTTCTACACACTTGCTGCTAAACCTAATACAATCAAATCGGAAACAGAACCTTTTTGAAAATTTGTTACATAGTCATGATTAATGCAAAGATCGAACACACACACAAGTCCTGACCTGTGGCTCAGTTAGTAAGAGCAATGCTACGGTGCAGCATAGGGTGCAAGTCCCATAGGGTCGAAATTTTTCTGTGTTCGATCTTTCTATTAATCATAACAAAACTAGTGGAGTTATTTCACAAAAAATGTCAATAATACAATTCTGTTGAAACAATAACAACATATCATCATATCAGTTTGAATTTTATTATAAAAAAATTATCATGATTTTACTATACATTAAAACAATTTTTCAGTTCCCCAAGTTCAACTTTTATGAAGATATGGCTCTGTCGTTTTACGCGATGATTGCGCCAATATCAGGGTTAGAAGACTCAGTGTTATGACAAGACAAATTGACTGTTAATGTAAGGTTTTTGCAGTTAAATCAAAATGAATTTTATTGCTTAATTAAAGGTATTTATTGATTTCTTCTTTACCTTTTACATTTCCCCGGTTACTTATGTTGTTATTATTCTATACAGTGTGGACTGGTCAAGAATTTCCCGTTAAGATTTCGTATATATGTACTGAAGAAAAATAATGTAGAAAATGCAAGTGGCACGTTAGTAGGTATACTTACAATGAAAAGGTGGGTCGTGCAAGTCGTCCAGAGACGTCCGTAGCATGGTGTCTGCTTCTTTCATAAGAAGATCAGTTTCGTAATCGAGCAAGGGGCAGCGCACGTCTGGCATGGAGTACCGCGATATCGGAACGTCAACTGGAAATCGTGAAGTTTTGCATGATTAAAAAAATAATAATAAATAACTCTGCTACCACTGACCTGACTTGACAGTAGAATTAATGAAGGAATGAAATATTCTTTACTGCACATAAAAAATTACAATGACAACACAGAACAGTAATGTAAGTATGACAGAGAAAGCTAGTTTATATCGAGTATACAGGGTGGTAGTTTGTAATGCCACCTGGAGGGAAAATACTCTAAATACTGGAGATAGAAATTTTTACTTAACGGAAACATTCCTTTATTTTTTAAAAGAAATAAAACTGCATTCATAGATTTTCGAAAATTTCACTCGCGGAAATCGAACCAGCTTTAATCTGAAAAAATGCACCCTGCACTTTTATTGCATCGATCGATAGGGTTAATTATAAGAATAAAATCTCTCTCACAAAATTGGTTAATTAAATGAATAGAAAAAAACCAATTTTCATTAATTTAATTAGTTATAATTTAGTAAGTCATTTGGTTAATTATGTACACATTGTGTTAGTTTATATATATTGTAAGATCTATTGGTTATAATAACTTTGTGTTTTTTTTCTATTTGTTTCCTAAATAAAATATTATGTTCCTTCTAATACGCATTTCAATGTCTAAAGTACCTGTTTTAGTAGATTCTGGAGATTTTTAACAGTAGAAATGTTGATAGTTGCACTTAGCAGAGGCATTCGAAACGAATTGCAATCGAAAATAATTTTGTCCAGCTAGCTTGTTCTACACGAAACAGAGTGAGTCGGCCGTATTGCTAGGTAGCTATTTCTTCCAGGTAACCTAAGGATAGAAATTTAAGAGCTGCAAAGGAGAACGCAGCTTTCAAATTTTTTTAAAATTACGAAGTTACTTATATTATAGAATATGTTCTTATATTTCTTTATTTTCTTTCTTATGCAATTAACCGAAGCGTAACATTGACCTCCCTAATCAATTGATTTAACAATTTAAATTTAAAAGTGGATGACAAATATGCGTGAAACGTTAATTTAAGAGTCAATATTATGTTATGATTATAACAGTCTGTTTATTAAGCTGCTAATTTGCCCGATTGTTTTCTTACTCTATTGGCATTTCGATGACTCAACTGGAAGGTCTTTATTCTTCGATGTGTATTTTCGTTTCAATACTGCCATTACTGCCCGGATAGCTCAGTCGGTAGAGCATTGGACTTTTAATCCAAGGGTCCAGGGTTCAAGTCCCTGTCCGGGCGACTCATATTTTATCATTCAATTTAATTCATATTCAATCACTTTAAACAACGTACGGTAGAGTTAACAAGTAAAATTGAACATGACACTTGACGAAAGTTATGTCTATTTTTGTATTCCATAATAATAATAATCTTTATTTATCTTCAAACATGGTTTCTTAAGCAATGGTAGCTGGAGCCTTTTTTTTTATTATTTAGTGTGTGTGTGTGTGTGTGTGTGTGTGTGTGTGTGTGTGTGTGTGTGTGTGTGCGCGTGTGCGTGTGCGTGTGCGTGTGCGTGCGCGTGCGCGTGCGCATGCGCGTGTGTGTGTGTGTGAGCGCGAGTGTGCGTGTGAGTGTGAGTGTGTGTGTGTGTGTGTGTGTTTATTTAGCGGAGAGCCGAATTAAGCCGTGAGATGTTGGTAAAGCGTAATGTAATGCTTACATTTGTCTCTCTTGTGCATCGGCAGTTGCAGGTTGCGCACCCACTCGCCGTCCATCCAACTGCGGTCGAGGCTCACGCACGGCGAGCGGTACGACGAGCCGCGCGACACGAACCTATTGAAACATTAACCTTAAGTTTTAAGAGTAGTGTACTATAGCGATGAAGGTGTAGAGTTACCCCCACACCGAGTCAACTCGAGCTACTTTTCGAAGTATCCACCCCGACGAGTCGAATACTTCATTCATATAGCCACAGAACAATAAATACAGTAGAAGTGGTTAGTTAGCGCCAGACGCGTGCCAACCGTAGGTTTCGAAAGACCTACTTGAACTCAGTCCGCCATTTTTGTTTTGTACGGTATGGTTGCGTCATTCTTTCGCGCAAATTCTCTAATATCGCAGATAAATGCCTTATTGTGCTGTTTTGGAGTGCAATAATGATAGCCGCACCAAAAATATTACCCGTAGTAGTATTTCATATCATCGGTACGTCTTATTTTAATAAATTTTCAGTTTATCGAATTGATTTAGATGTTAATCGTTCGTCGTAGTCCAGCTACTGGCCGCGAGATGGCAGCACGTTGAAAAATTTCAATATAAAACCAAAACGTGGTAACTTGCAATAAAGGTATTGAACTTTCAACGGTATAGCGACTGGGTAAAGTTTAAATTATATAAACAACCAAGCATTTCTTGCATCTTTTTAAATTAGAAACTATGACCAATCGTTATCAAAATTTCGTGGTGTTTATCATTTGTTTGTGTGCGTTTTGGCGACAGCGGTTCCTATAGGTCTTATTCAGAGTGGCGGCGCGGGTGCTGGCACGGGTGTGGGCGCAGGTGCGGGCGCGAGGACGAGCGCGGGGACGGGCGCGGGAGAGGGCGCGGGTGCGTGTAAATCAAATGTACATAGACGCTCGTTACGTTCACAGTGTCCGCGCGCGTCTGCGCCTTTCTCGAGGCGGACGCGGGTGCGCGTTTCGTGCGTGTAGATCTATTGCCTCGGTACGCCCGTACCTTTCACAGTGCTTATTCTAGCGTCTAGCGTCTGTTTGCGATCTCAACATGCGGATCTAGCCGCAGTCGGCCGGCCGATCATGCCCAACTCGATAAACCGTCTGTTCGTGTTTTTTTTTATAATATCAAGTGACGGGACGAACAAATCGTGCGCCTGATGGTAAGCTACACGCTTGTCCAAAACAGTTGCAGTGTCACTCAAAGCTTTAAATAGCAAAGATGTAAGGGGCACTGCCACTGCGCCCGTCACCCTGAGACATAAGTTAACAAGTCCCATGTGCCTGTAATTTCACCATTTCTCAGTTCATATACGCCGCGTCGCTCTCGCGACTCGCGATTGCTCTGTCAGACACCGAGTTGAGTCAACTCGAGTTGCAATTTGAGTCGGCAATCACGTCAACTCGAGTTGATCCCATCGCTACTCTATTAGATACTATTTTCACAAAAAAACATTTGAATGTCATGGTAGTAAAAATGTCACGATATTCAATAAAATAAGTATTGCAATAACTTAGAAGTTTCCTTGTGTTTTCTAACAATTATTTTCAAACAAGTGAGGTCCAAGGCTTAGCGCTGAAGAGAACTCTTACTTTGAAGTGGAGGTGGTGGTGGGTTCTACGTCGTTGTGCGCTTTTTTAGCTAATGCCCACACTGGGTCGGCAGAACGGGACAACTCCGGCACCATTGACGTGAAACCTGGAAGTGCAATCAAAAAACAGAAATCAGATATAGCACTGCTATTACAATAGTGTTGTAACTCAAGATATGTGAAATTCAATATTATACCATTTCTGAACGTAAAAATTGTTTCTCTACACGTCAATAAAATTGTCGTTAGAATATTGTCACCATGAAAATATATCTACTTAACCCAGAATGAGACAAATGTGTTGTGAGCTACTTCTGGACAAAACAGTCCTTACTCAAAAATATGAAATTATTTTTTTATTTTTATTTCTAAATATACTTCTAATTGGCAAGTAGGAGTTGTTTAGATGTCTAATACATTTTAACCTATACATAAATTTTAATATTCTTTCACGGGAATTGAGTAATTCGTTTTTCAGCTATTCTGAATAAATTCACTTTTTGAGTTAATACACTATTGTATTAGCAGTGCGATATATGCTTCACTTACATACAGTATTTTTAAAACTGGTATAAAAAAAAATGTCCATATTGGCAGATTTTTTTATGATACTAAGTAATGGGGCGAACAAGTCGTGCGCCTGGCGGCAAACGACACGCCTGTCCATAGCAGCTGCAGAGTCTATCAGAGTTTTAAATCGCAAAAATCTGAGAGGCATTGCCACTGCGCTCGTCACCCTGAGACATAAGTTGACAAATCTCATGTGTCTGTAATTTCACCAGTACTCTTACTCTTTAAAACCGGAACGCAGTATAGATGCTCACGTTACAGCTTGGCGACAGAAATAAGTAAGGTTTCAGAAATAGGTATCGGAAGAAAAATAGAGACAGCAGGAGGTAGTCAAATTAAATAATGCCCGTAAGTCATGCAACAAATCCACTACCTAGTATCATAGTAAATTTGTTTATAATCATGTTTTATATGACCTTGTATGATATGTGTTTATGATTTGAAAATGCAGTATGAAAAACAATGTTGAGAAAAACGTGAATGACAGTCAGGTGTCGCTGGAGTATATACTTATTTTGAAAAATATTCGCCATAAGTTTTGTTTTACCATAAAAAAAAAATTGCTATTCCACGAACCCAGTGAAGGTTAAATTTTGAACAAAATAGCTCAGCTTGTATTGATTATTTTTCATGCAGTTAATAAAAAATATCAACAAGCGCCGCTATTTGCACGATTTAAACTGCACCGTGTTTAGCGAATATCAAATTAATTTATTTCCATTATTAATAATGCATTAATTATTTAAAAACGAGTAAGTAACTCATTGTAATAGTAAGTATAAATTAACTAAAAAATTTTTAGATTTTTAAATATTGCCGACGCCATCTTTTTTTTTTGGTAATGTAACAAACCGATGTCGCTTAGCAGCACCCGTCGTGTCTCGTCAGTTCTTCGCACCAGCGGCGGCGGGCGAGCGTCGGGCACGGTCAGGCGCCGGGCCGCCGCCGCCGCGCCGGAACTGCGCCCCGGCAGCGTCGGTACTGTCGGTGGCGCCATCTGTGAATCAAAGAAAATATATTAAGATTCCTGAATCTTAAAATTGTCCTAATTCATTAGTAAACAATAAAAATCACTATTTACAAATATCGTAAATGAACACTAATAGAAATAATGCAAAAATTGCAATTAAATTAGGTACTGACTACACTACCGAATGATATTTGATGTGTGAATAGAAGAATACAGAATACTACAATTTACAACAATCTCAGTACAGCGTACTAAAAAAACCAACCTCAAAAGTCATTCCCCCTAGTTTGCCACCATTAGAGGTGGAATATTTTCTTCAAATTTAAATGTGTTCACTATGAGGTACCCTCTTTCCAACAAAAGAGAATCATCAAAATCGTTTCACAAACCGGAATTAACGCGTAACATACATACAAAAAAAACCGTCTAATTGAGAACCCCTCTTTTTAGAAGTCGGTTAATAAACAATAGTAATAAATATAAAATAAAATAGTAACCAAAAATATAAATAAACACAAAATATTGTCGAAACAACATAAAATTACAATTTCTTCGAAATAAATGCTTGTACACTGTAGAAAAGATCCCACAAACGGAGTTTTAATTGGTTATATTTATTTATTTTATTTTATTTATTATAAACATAACGAAATTTACATAGGTATAATAATTGTACAGTTTTATATAATAACGTTTTATCGTCTGTAACACTTTTCAGGTTTGTGGGTAGGTCCTAGAATTGGGAACCCAACCCTCGGCCTAGGTATGAATGAAATACAAGTATATAACACGTAAGAAAGAAAAAACAAATTAGAAAATGTAATCTCAATTAAAAACTTTCGTAGATTTCTCAGATGGCAGAACCAAAAACAAAGATTTGCAACAAGCACATGGAAAAAATCATGAGGTCCCTTGGTTCGCTCCGTGGCTTAGTTGGCATAGCGTCTGCCACGGATTGCTAGGAGACGTTGGTTCAAATCTAACCGGATCGAAGTGATTTTTTTCGATCTCGAAAGAAAACCCATACAGATAGGTATGTCAATGGTAATTCCCATTACCATCCTAGCCAGTTAGCTACCGTGGGCAAATCTTTGTTTCAGAGAGCACATGGTGTCTGCGACAGTAATCATCTGGCAGGGGAACTTCCGCATATAAAGCAAGTCCTACATGCGAATAAGTTGAAGATTCCACGCCAATACCGCAGGCCCCGTGTAAAACCGCCAACAGTCGAGCGAAGACCTGCCATTTTACCTTACGTGAGAAGTGTTACAGACAAGATCAAGAGGAAGAGTCCTCAGGCGTACACCTATCAAGAACTATTTCAAGCCCCTGAGGAAGATTTCTCAGTTCCTGAGATCCGTGAAATGTAACATCCCCTTACAGGATGCAGGAGTTTACAAGCTTGACTGTGAGTGCGGTCTCTCTTATATTGGACAAACGTAGCGAAGTATTTGTACCCGCGTCAAAGAACATACAGCTGATATCAAACACCGTCGCGTAAACAAGTCTGCAATCTGCGAGCATGTCGTGGATAAACCTACACATTCAATGAAGTTTGACAAACCCCAGGTCCTTGCAAAAGAAGTCCGTTATCTACTCAGGATGCTGCGAGAGGCCATTGAAATTAAAAAACATCCTAATTTCAACAGGGAAGATGGTTTCTCCGTACCACCAGTTTGGGATCCAGTATTTCCTCTAATGAAAAATCCCAAACAGACATAAGACTGGCGTACTAATTAATATGTTTTAGTTTATTCTAATTTCTATTAATAATTAATAATAAATTGAACTTAATAAAAATTCATTCAATGAAATAATTTGTAAAACTTAAAATAGCGTAAATTGAAATGTTTTCTTTGTAAAATTAAAAATAAGGTATTTAATTAATAACTATTGTATGTAACTATAGTAAAAATTTGATGGTTTGCATCAATATTAGACATAACTGGTTGAAGACCGTACCACCTCAGTCAACCGTGACCATGGGACCTGTAAAGGGCCCGAAACGTTGGTTTGTTTGAAAAAACAAATATACGCTATTTAAATAGTTTCATTACCTATGTGTAACAATCGCGAATACCTAAGAACTCGATATGTTCGATCTTTGTTTAACAATTATAACTAACTATACTCTAGAAAAATATGATGTAGAACAAATGCCAACAAACAAAAACGTATGATTTTTAAGGTTTTCATCTCAGACTCTTTCACAGTTACAATTTCAATATTTTTTTTTACGAAATTCAACTAGATTATGTATAATACTAAATCTTGAAGCCATGTTTGTAATGAATAATATTTATTCAACGGAAGTTTCAAATGACATAAAAATGATCAATAATTAATTATTTGTAAAACTGTGTCATCCCTAGTGACTTTTCGATTTGAAGGGAGAAATTGCACACATTCGAGTTCCGGTGGTATCGGATGTGGTATAAGTTCGGAATCGGAAAGCGATTCTAGATGATACAATATGTAGTAAATTAATATCAAATAAAATCTTATAATTTTGTGTGTTTTCATACACCATTACCCTTTTTTTTATCATCTGGCAGTAAATATTAATAGGATGCAAAAACTTATGTTTATTTCTAAATCATACGAATCAATACGTATTTTGTAAACTTTTTGTTTAGAGTATAGTGAAGTAATTTCACAAAAAAATATTGAATATCTTGGTGGTGAAACATCATAACATTCAATAAAAACTAAATTAGAAATGTAATCTCACTTTATAAGCCAGGTATCCATCGGAACCCCAGCGCGGCGGTAGCGCGGAGACGTCGGTCTGGGCGCCAGTCTCGCGGCGCGGGCCGCTGCCGTCGCGCAGCACGGGGCGCACGCGACCCGCCATGCCGCCCGCCTTGAACGGCCCTGGCGCGCGGGACACGCCGCGGTACGCTGACGGTCTTCAAACAACATTACATTCAACCAATAATCGTTTTAATCTAGATTATTTTTTTGTAGCAAGTGCGTAAATAGTACCGAAAAAATTCTGGTCCCATATATTCTTACATTTATTTATAAGAAAGAATAAATGTAATAATGTAATTTCACCAGCACCCCTACCCTTCGAAACCAGAAAGCAATAATGCTCACATTACTAAATCGATAGCTGAAATAGGTAAGGTGGCAGGACTTCCCTGGATGAACTCTTTCACAAGGTGCTCTATGGCTACTAAAACCGTTTTACGTCGCTCTCGCACATGTCGCGCCCTGCCATGCAACCTTACAGGTAATTGATGTGATTGTCTAGTGCTGTTACAAGTAACTTTAACAACTCACCTATACTGGAACGGATTAGGGCAAGTGTTCCTCCTAACATTAAGGTTTACACCCAAATCCTCTTCAGAAATACCGCATTTCGAAATATCAGGTTCAGCAAACACAGAGAACCGATGCCCCAAATGGCTGGTTCTGTGAAAACTGTCCATGCTCTCTTCCCTTTGGAGAATCTCCATACTGGACCCCATCTCGAAACTTGATGACTTCGTAGTATCAAAACTCATGCCTCGATTATACTCGCACACCAGACTGTCTACACTGTCGAGTTTTCTTGCACTCGCGCTTGGACTTTTCCTATATAACATATTATCCGACTTATTATCGTAGCTTTTTAAAATACCTCTTCCAGGCATATCAAGGCTTCTGCCATTGAATGGCACGTTACGTATATCAGTGTCGCTTGGGAGTGACACCCTTTTCATTCTAGGAGATTCAGTGACAGCTTTGCCGTTCTCTACATTGTCGTCGTAAAGGTCACCTCCCGGCTGGAAGTCAGGATCTAAAGTGTGAAACTTAATAAGGACTGGTGTGGAGTGAGTCGATGCGGAGGTTGGAACCCATGGTTCTCCTTCGCGAATGGATACCAGGTCCTCCTGTAAGAAAATGTAAGCTATGTATTCCGTGTCTAACCAAAGCCGGAACGGTGGGTGTTTAATGTCGGGGACTTCACGTGTTATCAGAGTTTCGTTAACTTTAACTCATAAGCGGGTTAAATTGGACGTAGCTAAGCAAAATCCAATAAAGGATCCAATCCACAAAATTATCAAAAAATGAGTAATATGTACCATGATCAGCAAAAAAATCTAACATATAAACATAAATAAATATCTCGAGTTACATGATATTATAAGTTTTGAAAATAAAACGAGAAATAGAGTGAAAAATACTTTTAAACTTCAAACTTCCGAATCTCGAAAGAGACTGGATGTGCATTGGATGCTTTTTGTTTAACTACGTCCAATTTATGTCGTAAAACTTTGTTATGTAGGTGACAGCATTACCTAACACCCTTCAATCTTTTTGGGTGTCATTTCCTGCTTTGCTATGTCTAAAAAGTTTTGGGAAATGACCTTATGCGTTCCAAACTTTGCTTCTGTGCTCAGGATAATGAATAGAATATATGTTACATATACCCATATACGTCAAAAATTCCCATATTAATGTTCTGACCACAAAAACAAACTTTTTAGAGCATAATCAACATTTTTTGTACTTTCTAAGTATGGGGAAACGGGGTAAAATTTTGTTACATAGTGTACTTCAATCTAGAGATTATTTGTATGGTATTAAAAGTCGCAATTATTTAGACGATCTACATAGAAAGTAGTTATCGCCCCTTATTTGTTATTCCAACGAACTTTTATGGCAGAACGTAAGATCGTAAGTCCCTTATGCCTGTCATAGTGCTGGTTCTCTCTACCCGTCAATATGGAACACAATATTGCAGCAAAAATAGGGCCTTGCTAGCTGTCCAGGAAATATCTGCCCAGTGAACCGTAACAGCAGTAGAATGTAGTCATGATTTGAAAAAGTTCTTTTTTACTTTTATATAGGTACAATAGACGTACGTATGACCATAATCCAAACATAAGGTTGGCACGAATGTGTAGATAGCTAATATTAGCTGCCACACGATTATAAATGACATCCAGATATACTAATTGTGAAAAATTGTCCTGGATCCATTGACTTACAATTATATGGACGTCGGGTCCGCGCTAAAGTGTCCGCACTTGTAAGGCGCTAAAATCGTATACAGAGCGCCAAACTCCGCTTTAGTCTTCATTTGTTCTACTGACAGCGCGATACTGCGAGAACATTACAATTTAAATTTCGAATAGGTTGACTTGGGACATTTTTTTCGTGGTTTTTGTATTAGACCCGTCGTCCATTTATTTGTAAGTCAATGCCTGGATCAATGAATTTTATTACTTGAGAAAAGAACATTTTCACATAAAATCGAGACCATTCTTAATGCCGGTCATACACTTGCGCAGGTGTACAGGCCGCTTATCGTAGCGTATGTGGGACTATCCGGCCGGAGAGGTGTCAGTCAATTTCGACATGGCATCGATTGAAGAAGACGACGTTATAGCGTGTATGGCTGTATAAAAAGTACGGTGCGCGTAGTGAGAAGAATGAGAGGTGAGAGGGAAGCATATGAAAAGGTTGAGAAATGTATTCACTACATTTGCAGGCAAGACAGGTTTGCCCACTTACCGCAACGGGAATCCAAACGCGTGAGTATATTTGCAAGCAAATTGAAATTATGCAAGAAATGTCAAATAAAATAAATCTGCAAAACAAGCATCGTGTATTTTTTAAATTGTTCAAGCGAGTTCGCGATACCGCTGTTCCATTCACCCTTAAGTACTTACATGAGGTGACCTAATTTAGTGAACTGGCCTAGTTAACGAAAAAAAATGATGTTCTATAAAAGTGGTACGATAAAAACTAAAATTTACATCGGAAAAATGAGGTACGCTTAAATTTTCCGTAACATATCCGACGATCGATCGTATGATTAATTGCATTTCGCATGCCTTTGAATACATAGTCGCGAGCTCCCCCTTACTGTCACGGGAAATAAACGACTGTCATTTTAGACGCATTTTTACACGCAAACAAAAGTTGAATTTGCAGCGCTTAACAAGGAAGGAGCTCGTTGTATATCGTCAGTCTTTGGTAGAAAGGGCGAAAAATATTTCATGTTTTAGTTTTTCACGATTGTTTTAAAATCTTTACGTTCTGTTTTAAATTCAATTTTAATACTTAAACTTAATTAAAACCAACACTGAATTTTAAAACATATGAAAACAGTCGCTAAAACATGCTCCCCTGAAAAATTTATCGAAATGGCGCTTTCGCCCTTTTTACGAAACGACGATAAGTATTTCGAAGAAAAAAGATAAGTGCACTATTTTGTGCCATATTTCGTGAAAGGTCCACTGGATTTTGAATTAGCTAAAATAGGAAACATGGCATGAAATCACTACAATCGTGTAAAGCTACAATCTAATATTGAAGAATATAATTTATATATGCCCACTTTCTACAACATGCACTGCAAAATCTATGTGGTTCTGTACGTTGTAAACGGAAACCACACGAACTCTTGCATGCAAGTTCTCGCGAATTGAAATTCTAATTTAAAGAATGTCAAAGGTCCTCTTAAAGCAACCACTGTGCAAGGTAACTTACGGCGAAGTCACACGCGATCACTTCCGTGTAAGTGTATGCACGGAAAGTTTCTACTCCTCGAGCTTTGCGAGTACGGTTTATGAACGTTTGCCATCAAATTTATGTAGGTTCTAGAGTACTTCGAGGTTTCGAGGCAACTGAAAAGAAATCCTACTAATGCCTCCATTTTTAGTTAGCAAAATTTGTTTACTTTGTGGCCCTACGAAAATTGTTTCAGTTTGTTTCATTTTTATTTTGTATTATTTTGTATATAATACACGCCAGATAGCCCAGTGCATGTATGCTGAGGGCTAATTAAAAGTTTCCGCAGATAATAATGAAATTATCATAGTATTTAAGAGGATGCTGCCGCCTAATATTCCTAAGTCTTCTCTTCTATATAGAGGTGATTAGGTCTAAAACGTAAGATTACGTACCTGCAAATTACTCATGTCCTTGGACTCGTCAGTGGTGAATATGAGCTCTATGTCATCAACTTCTTCCGACTCATTGCCACTACCGTTGTCCTGGTCTTTGTCGTCTTGAGGAATAGTGTTGGGGTCTACGGGAGTCTGCCCCCCTTCTGAAAATACTGAGTTGTCGCCTTCTGAAAGAGATCTGGAAAACATTCTAATCAAGTAAACAATCGTGCTGAATTGAGGCATAGCTGAATAGGTCGCGATGTGTATGCAAAAATAATACAGGTAGTTGCAAAAAGGTATATGGACATATTTCAGATAATTATTCTACTCAACATATTATCGATACCTCCTATGAACAGTACGCCAACTTAATTTTTGGACCTGTTCTATTATTTATTTTGTTTTTTAATTTTTTTCATAAAATTCGGGGAGTCTAATATTACTAAATAAATATAACGTTTACAAAAATAACAGAAAATTAATAAAAAATAAGGCTGGCATAGTGTTCATTGGAGGTATCGTTACCATAACAATATTGTACCTAATTCTTAGGCTCAACTCACACTAACGCAGAGTCGAAGCGTCGACACGTGTCATGTTTTGTCGCATATAGCGTATTCATCTCTATTTTGCCATTATTAAGGTACAAATTTGTGTTATGCAAATATGGAATCGCGCGACGACGCGCGCCTTCGCGTATACGTTTGGTTAAAGTCAAGCGGTTTCGGGCGTCGCCGTGCGTTAGTTGCGCGCAGTGACGCGTCAGACGCCAATCACACTGTGATCCGGGCGCGCTAATGCGAGTGTCGTCGCGCGATGACGCGCGTCACCATGTGTTGTAGTTGAAAAACAGGATGCGATGCGACACTTCGACTGTGCGCCAGTGTGAGTTGAGCTATACACTCATATAATGAAAATTGAACCACAAAATGATTTGACATTTTTGAAATAAAATATACTAAATTGCTATGCTTGCTTGCTTGCTACAACTTAAAATGCTAGTTAGCTAGCAGCTAGCAGATTATATTGATTTCAAAATGGAAATGCTTACTTGCTTACCTAAGACTCAAGTCATCAACGTCCAAGTTAAGAGTGTCCTTTCTTCTGCTCCTCTCTGCTTTTTCCTTAACAACCAGATTTTCCTCAGATGTGATCCGCACTTGAACATCAAATTTATCCACCTTGGATTTTGTTTCAGCTTCATTTGGCACTGCCATTTTAATGTTCTCAGACGAAACTGCTTTAAATCTTATTTTATTTCCACGATTGTCTTCAGCGTTTTCAAAATGTGTCCTCTTCTCTTCAAATTGAAAAGATTTTGAGTCTGTTGGTTCTTTACCTCTCTTCTCTTCAATAGTAGAATCACTATCAGAAGTTGTACTTGATGTAGTCACACCTTCTTTTAAAGTCTGTACTTTTATCCTTACATCAAACTTTGACAATAATTCTAACTTTGTTTTAAAACTGGCTGGAATATCTTCTGATGACTTTCTACATGTAGTAAATTGACTTTTTTCCTGATCAGCATCTATTTCCTCTTGTTCCAATTCAGATTTTTCTGATTCCTGTGTGATGCTAGACACTTGACGTTCTGGTGATAGTTCTATAACATTTAGTCCTGGAGATTGTAGTTGTTCTTCTTTGATTTCATTCAACTTTTCAACAGAGCAAAATGAATGTTCTGTTAACTGTTCAGGTTTTTCCTCAAGTTCTATATCTGTAGTAATAGCACTATGAGGTTCTGTAGTAGCAGTACGTATGATTACCTCACTCTCTTCTACATTCTGTCTAGGGCTGCATGTGATTTCTAGCTTTATATTTGGTACATTTTGCTCTTTTTCATCAAATCCTGTATCTATTATCTTCCTTCTCAATATATGGTTTTCTAAAGTCAATTTTTCTATGAGATCAGAGTACTCTATGCAACGAGAATGTTGTTCGTACTTTTCTTTCAACTCCTTTAGTTCATTCTTGGAGACTTCTAGAGCAGTTCGCAAGGAGACAACAGTCTGGTGCAGAGCCCTTACTGTGTCCAGATGCACTGCCCCAGGTGGGACTGCCTCCAGCCTGCCACTGTCCATTCCACCTTGTTACGCGTCCTCAGTGCGACATTCGGCAGCCCATACATGACTATTGTTTTAAATCACCTCTTTAATTCACAACCACTCCGCTTTCCATAACTGAATCGCAGTTATCGTACCCTTAAATATTTTATCAAACTTTAGCTACCAACTCGACGGTAACATAATGAATTTCTAAAGCAAACAGTGCACTTACCGAAGATTTATTACACGAATATATCCATAAATACATATCATCGTTCCCGTGCACATTTTTAGATGCTATCAGGTTCCATACAAGCTTAGAAATTCACTAGTGTATCAGAGCACGAAAGGGATTGAAATCGATAAAACAACTCAGGCCAAGCACAGGTAATTAAGCTTTTAGAGCCCTCCAAAGTTAGCGGCGCGCCTCGTCGCTGGCACGAAAAGCTGATAAAGCTCCGACACGGAATGCTGTAATTAAGTTGAAATTATCTTCCAATCGTTTTGACAAGGTTGTAGAATATATCTATAACTCTAGGTGCAGGCTAAATGCTCGAGAAAGCTCACAGTTCACTCCTTTGTAAACAAATCAATACTAAACTTTCAGGTTCGCGCGCATAGGAGCAAGCGAGAAATATATATACTGCTGTCTCTTTCACACAATGTCAATTTTGACATTTCTCATGATGCGTTCAAGATTATAATGCAGGGATTCTAAAATTTTACCATTTTTTTTATCAATCGAATACAAATTAGCGATGTCAACACTATTTATTTATGAATGATATTTATATTTTGTTCAACATCGCACATGTCTCGCTTATATTGCAACATTTGCATAGAATAAATGGTTTAATTTTGAGTATCAGAATTATTATTTCAATTTGAAAGATTGATTTATTTTGATTTATGTTTAATAATATCTATAACAGAAAAATTACCTTGATTTTCGGGAATTTTGATTATTTAGCTATGGCAATTCTGGTTTAAACGTCAAGTTCAAATTTTATCATTTCGGCACACGTAACCTCACTTTCATGTTTTCATACGGTTTCTAGAAAATAAAATGTTTCACTTTACAAATATAGGTAAAAACACTCGTCCTATTACTTATTTAGTGCTTCAAGCCAGATACAAATCGAAAACTCACCCGGTAAGTTCATTATTTTCAAGTGTAAATGACTAAATAGACGTACTACATTATAAATTGCCGTATTCGTGATTAAAGATCACTGCTTCCTTTCAGGATAAACAGAAAAATAGCCCTAAATCCAAGGCTTTAAACCATTTTGATGACTTCTACGGGTCTGTATTTGGCGAACAATGGAAACCAATTAGGGAAGCTCTATTACGGCGATGCAAGTACGTTGCTGTTATAAACAATTATGGAGATGCTGAGGAGACCGAAGAATATCTTACTAATAGAGGTTAGAATTAATTTTTACCTGTAATTACAATGTTGCTGCAGCTGTAATTAGCTACCTTTTCTTATCATAACTAACGTAATCGTCATTCTTAGCGAAATTGACTTATTAACAAATCTGAGTTCAGCAAAACGAGCTAAAGCCTACAACCCTCAAATAGATTTTTTAAATATCTTATTTAGTTTCAGTTTTACTGTTAGGGTGAGGCCAGACAAGCGTAATTTTGTGAGTTGTGAGTTGCGTTTTTTGAGTTGCACAGTTTTGCGCTTGACCGAAATTAGGTTTTAGCGCCAGATGAACATATTTTATTCAGTTGATTTTAAGCGTTTATATGGGGTGTTTGTGTCGTGATAGTATTATGGATCCATTAAAAATAGTAGGCATTTATGAAGCATTAGAAGACGATGTTAGAAAAAGAAGCTGGATAAATCCATTCAATATGAAACGAGTAAAGGGCAGTTTCATATATTATATACAAGTTTATGTGAACATCCAGATCAATTTGTTAAGTACTACCACATTCCAAGTAAAACCTTTTATTACTAAGTCAGATATAAATAAGAGACGAGCCATCAGTCCAGAGGAAAGACTAATAATAAAGATTTTGAGGCTTTCGTGGTTATTCACTAAATGATTATCACTAATTTCAGGCTTTTTACCACTGTATAACTTCTTTTTATTTTCCCTTAGTAAGAAGCCTGAAAATAGTGATAATCATTAAGACTATTAATAACAATCAAGTAAGTTGTTCAATTATTTATATTCTAATCTCCATAGTTATTGAACACTTTCGCATGAAACGTCTATACTCATGCGCATCATTACCAACGTGACCCCTTCCCTCACCTACTACGCAACTCAAACTACACAACTCACAAAATTATGCTCGTCTGGCCTCGCACTTAAACAAAATCAGCACAATTGACATTTTTTATTTACAAAAATTTTAGAGGTGCCAATATCTTGGAAGTTAGTTGCAAATGCGTTAGTTAGTTATGAGGAGAGCAGAGTGGGACATACTTACTGAATTTTACTGTAATTTTAATTTTTGTAATACTGTAATTTTAAGTTTAAAAAGTTGGGTAATTTTCCAAAAATTACAAATAGTGGAAATATTTCTGGGAAATTACCAAAAAATTTGTAAAATTGGAAAAATATAATTTAAAAGGCTCATATTATGTTCTACATTTAAAAATATGTTTTGAAGTTTTATTTAGCATGAATTACCTGTAAATTAAAGTTGTATAGGTTTAAGCCACTTAACGAAAAATGAGATTTGAAATGATTTCACAACAGCGAAAAAATTGTGACAGGTGTCAACGCCAAATATGGAAAATTAAATTGAAAATTATCTGGAAAAATCTTTATTTTTCTGAATAACATGATTTTTTGAAAATGACAATTTTTCCATGACTCAACACTACACATCACACAACAAAGTACGGGTTTTACAGATACAAGTCCATTTAAGGCTGTAACTTTAACAGTAATAGAAAAACTACTGCAATCAACACTAATGTATTTATCCCAATTGCAAAAAAAGTTGTTTTCTACTTTGTGACTACAGGTGCACATTGTCTAAAAAACCTAATGTCAGTACAGCGAGAGTTCAACAATCAGTATAACCCGGCAGAAACAAGTGTATCATTAGAAAGTAATAACAGATTAGAACAATATACTGGCAAGTTACAGAGTGGTGAACTGTCAAATATCTACCCTGAAGGGGACCTTCCAGAGAAAGTTGAAGTGAACAATGTTACATTAAGGAGTAGAGAGGAAGATATTCAGGAACCATTACACATGTAAGAATTACAAAGTAAATAAATATTATATTCTAAGTATATTTTATGAAACATTTTTTTCAGGTTGAAATTGCATATACAGTGGTGGTCACATAATTAAAGACACCCTTGATGTTGACCACATACAACAAATTAAATGATATTTAGAGACCCAAGATAGGTATCAATTCCATTTTAATAGTCATTTTACATACACTGACATCATATATTTTTTTAAATGAGAACAGTATCAAAGTTTAACTAAAAAGAGTTTACATAGTTCCTGTTTCAAATATCATTCAAACTTTTTCGATACATTAGCTGCTGGCCATCTAATTAAAGACAGTGCGTATTTCGTGTTCTAAACTTGAAATAAAAAATAAAAAAGAGCACTGATTTTTTCTAATATTGAGCGAATTTTCGTGATACGCAAAATCTCACTCAGTTTTAGCCGTGCTCTAAGTTTATTGTGAAATTTAAATTGAAATATTATGGGAAAAAGCAAAAGTTGCGATCCTTCCAAGGAAGATAATTCTGATTTTTTATGAAAAAGGGTGGTCATATAGGAAAATTGCAGAACACTTGCGATGCTCGAAAGATATGGTAATGAACGCTATCCGGCATTTTAAGAAATTTAACACTACGGAAAATGTGCCTAGGAAACCTAGACCGCGAAAAACAACCCTGCGAGAAGACACAAGAATATAATTGTTGGCTAAAAAAGACCCTTTCAAAGGATCAGAAGTCATTCGCTTGGAAGTATTTGGTGCAGAGGAATCTAGAGGAGTGTCTGCAAGAACGGTGAGAAGGCGATTATGTGAGGCAAACTTGTTTGGAAGAATTTCTCGGAAGGTAGGTACCCCTTTTGAAGAAAGAAAACATCAAAACCAGATTGCTGTTTGCCAAAAAATATGCACATTGGACAGAGCGACAGTGGAAAAATGTGCTTTTTTCTGACGAAACTAAAATAAATATGGTTAACTCTGATGGAAAAGTTTACGTGTGGCGTCCTTCAAAAAAACAAATGGATCCAAAATACACAAAAAAAACTGTTAAACATGGAGGGGGTAGTATCAAAGTTTGGGGATGTTTTTCTGGTCACGGTGTGGGACCTATTAAAAAAATAGAAGGTAACATGGATAAATTTCAATATAAAAATATTTTAGAAAACACCATGTTACCTTATGCCGAGGATCATTTGCCGGTGATATGGACTTTTCAACATGATAATGATCCCAAACACACTTCAGCAGTGGTCAAAGAATTTCTTAGAAGCCAATCAGTAACAGTTTTGGATTGGCCACCGTATAGTCCTGACATTAACCCGATCGAAAACTTGTGGTCCCGTGTGAAGAAAATGGTTGCAAAAAAACGTACAAGTAACGTGCATCAATTATACACGGCATTTAAAGAGGCATGGGAACAGATTTCGATTGAAACTTGCAATAATTTGATTGCTTCTATGCCGAGGCGGTGTCGGGCTGTCATTGCTGCTAAAGGACATGCGACAAAATATTAACAACGTGCTTTTATTTTCTTATTATACATCTGAAACTAATTTTATACTCAAATTCGTTTTAACATTTGTAATATTTTTTTTGCAGTTACATGATTTGTGTGTCTTTAATTAGTTGGCCAAGCTTTTGTATTAGTTTATAACGGTGTAATTAAAGAAACTTAATAAACATTTAAAATACGACATCTTCGTTCTCTTTATTTCATTTCAAACATTTCACGATACCCGTTAGAATAATTTAAATAATATTGCAAGCTCCTATTGCATTATAATAAAAAAATATAGGATAAGTAAACTTTGAAAAAATAATATTCTCTAAGTGTCTTTAATTATGTGTCCACCACTGTATTTGGTTCTTTCAAACCATCCAACGATTCAGATTCTTTACAAGTCACAACTGACCGTATTATTTTGCCTTGCATAATAAAATTGTTATGTACCCTTGGATGTTAATATCTGGCAAAAAATAAATCCAGTAAATTCACACTGACAATGTATGCAAGTTAAATCTGAAAATGAAATAAATCTGTTCCTAGTAAGAAATTTAACCTATGATGTAGACATAACAGGTACCAGCATTTACTGTATTAAATTTCTGGAGGAAAAGTGTGAATTGCTACCATTGTTTATCTTCAGTGGGTGAGATTTGTCGGACAACCTAGACATCTGCGTTACGCCGACGCATCCCACATAAGACCAGTACTGGGCACTGATATCACTTTTGGGAGGATTTACGCCATTGTCTCCCCTTTTGCCCATCTTGTATATATCTTGGTACTTGGTGCAACGGGCTGGTATCTTGTATATATGTACATCCCTTTTTCTTTTTCAACAAAACCCAAAGTACCAAATTTATAAAACAAGTGGAACACAAAAATTTATGAATATTTTGGTTCGTATTTTTTTTCAATTTTACTACCCTCTTTACATAAAGTATTATTTGTTTTTTGTGGAAAATAATTAATTTTGAGAAAACATTTGAGGAGCTTGAAAATGAAACCTAATTATATCAATTACTAATTTTTGTATTAAATAGACTTCACGCTCTTTCTTCCCCAAAACATCAAATAAATTGGAGAACATCTCATCATCAAACTGACAGAAGTGTTACCTTTTTTTGCAACAAAAACAGTCGTCAGAAGCTTTAGCTTTCATAGGAGTAGTTTTCTCACAAGTGGCGCTACGGCAAAAAAAAAACGTTAAAACCAAAAACAAAAATCTGTAGTGAGAACATAGAGAAATTCGTTATGGCCTCTCCACACTCGCGCGCGAAGCCGTAAACTACCCGCGAAGCATGAGTATGGATCCCATTCGCATATTCTTCGAGGCTTCGCGACTCGTTCCCGATTGTTGTCGGTATCGGTATTTTGTTCCGCACCAAAGGGTTTCGGAAGCGCCAATTTGGCGTGAATGCGACAAGGCTCCAGATTCGCGTGCGGCTCAGTCAGTTGCCGATAAGTAAGTGCCTCAGACGGTTGTGTTTGTATTTTTATTGTTGACGATTTGAACGTGCTTAAAAGTAGTCCCGCAGCAGCAACAGAAACTTCGGCGTCTTATCTTCGTCAAGCGCGCGAACTATACGGTGAACCAGTTGCGTACCTCTGCGGGTGTGGAACTGTGGCAATTCTTGCCACGATTCTTTTTTTTTCTTGTTTTCGCGCGCGAGTGTGGAGAGGCCTTGAGGTCTGCTAACTCGTTGTTGGGAGTGCAATAGCTCGCGTTAGGCGAAAAAATGTCCCTGGTTCTAGTCCAGCTGGATTGAAGAGAGAGAATTTTTTTTACATTATTATTTATTAGATAATTTTTTTCCATAAATTTTTGCAGGCCATCTGAACAGACCCTAGAGCAGTCCTTAGCTGGAACTATGACTGATGAGTCCCGTATTATAGATCCTTCAATGGGCATCTCTGCTGGGGCCCTGTACCAATACCTGCCAGCCACGAAACTCAAAGGAATGGATGATTGGATTCCAGAGTCTTCGCATTATTCTTATTATTCCCGTGAGTATGAGATTCTTTATGGTTCACCTTGTCTGATGTTTGAATAACGAGTTTGAATGGTCACAGTTTTATCTATTTTCAGAAGGCAAAGATTTTCCACTGGTCATAGAACAAGAAAGTGAGTTCAAGTATCCAGAACATTTGAAGGTGTATACTTATGAAATGGACAGCGAATGGAGCATGTTCCCTGAACCAAAGAGAGGACAGACAGGTACTAATGAGAAGCAGTAGCAAAGTAATAGTTGCAGCAGAGCTCCTTGTGAAAGCGTTCGTCCAGGGAAGCACTGCCGCCTTACTTATTTCTGCCGCCAAAAGGTAATATGAGCATTACTGCGTTCCGGTTTTGAAGGGTAAGGGTGCTGGTGAAATTACAGGCACATGGAACTTCTAAACTTATGTCTCAGTGCCCCTTAGATCTTAGCGATTTAACCTCTGAGTGATACTGCAACTGATATGGACAGACATGTCGCTTTCCACCAGATGCACGACTTGTTCGCCCCGTCACTTGGTATATATACAAGTGTATATATATACATATGTATAAAGATTAAAACACTTATCATTAATCACAAAACATTAATTATCTCTTGAATTCAATCATATTTACAGAAAACTCTCAAGGATGCAATATTGTTTATTGAAAAATTGTTTATTTAACACAATGTGATCACTATTATTTAATTACAAATTAACATGCTTTAGATATTATTAGTTAATTCGCTCATGGTGTTACACTTCCACATTTATATGGCAGCATTTTAACCGGGACCTTTTCAAGGCGAGAGTGAATAGGCATTACATAGGTGTATCCTCCATCATCGACCCCATCGTCACTTTTCATCAGGTGAGCTGGAGGTTAAATGCTCAATCCATAAAAAAAAATAGCCGATTACCTATGTCTGTGTGTTGGTGTACCCGTTGTATATGCCTAATAATCAGTAATAAGTCATAGCAAAGTACGCTCTGTTTTTTTAACTTTTACGTTCTAACTTTAATGACCATCCCTGGTCGAGGCTGACTTGTCTTTTGTCTACGCGGCGACCGCGCGGTTGTATTATCCAGAGGAATTTAAATGTTGTCGCCTAGTAAATTGAATTCAGATTCGCCGTTAATGTACGCAAAGGCGTTCACGAGACTTCCGCTTTGCGTTGCGGAGAGACTTGCGCGCATGCGCGGCACTCTCGAATCGGCTGCTGCTCTGTGATCGCCCAGTGGTGCTGTCCTCCGCAAACGTTCCTTGTTGCTTGCGTTGAAATATCAAGCTTAGTACATATCAAACTCACGCAACGCAAAAAAAAATCCAATGCAAAGCAAGCCGCCTGCGCAAGCGAGCAACTCGTGAACAGTCTGATCTTTGCGTATGCGCAAAGCGAGTCACGCAATCAAGCGAAAAACGCACGACTCGTGAACCCGGCAGAACAGGGCGGTCGCCGCGCGCGCAAAAAATTTCGGTCGTGTAACTGGTCGCTAAGCCTTTCCCATATTTCCTATGTTGAGTGTGTGCGCTATTATTATTATGTTTTTATTTTTAATTTTTTTTTGGAGCTTTGGATTAAGCGTGAATAAATCTGTAAGTTCGTCAAACCTTCGTCGCACTTTGCACAGTCAGCACCGACGTTGGCGGCCGTATACTCGACAGTGATTCGGACCTGCCTATCCTTGTGCATGCCGCTGCCCTTTTGCAACTTCACGAATATAAAAAATACAATTGTCATTATTTTCAGGCGTCTTCAACTATTATCCAATGGACGGCGGCAGTGTGTTAGCAGTGCTGGCACTCTGCCTGACTCCTGGTGATAGAGTGCTGGATCTGTGTTCGGCGCCGGGCGGCAAAGCGTTGGTCGCTCTGCAGACGTTGCTGCCCGATGTCATTGTCTGCAATGACGTGTCTATCTCTAGGAGTAATAGGTGAGTCTATTACATCCACCTCCTAATAAAAAAAATCTATATATATTTAGATCTTATTATAGTCTGATAATAAGCATGTTCACATGACAAGCGTTCAACGCGCGTAAGGCTCTAGACAGACAGTCTGCATTTCAACTGCACTCCGACTGCAAATTTGCAGTTTTAATGCTGTTGGTCCAATTGCATTTGAACTGCACGTCACTTGGTATGATAAAAAAAATTGCGTACGTGCGTTAATTAGGCCGAATATTCAGCTACTCGGCCACGCTCCTGGCTGATGCTAAATATACTATTCAATGCAAAATAGTTGTGTACTATCTTCGTTTCATTACGATGTTTTCCTTCACTATTAGTGAGAAGTATTTATTGCTACCATTTGTATATTTGTATAAGTATTGTTACAATTTGTAAGCAGTAGAGCTCCTTGTGAAAGAGTTCGTCCTGGGAAGTACTGCCACCTTACCTATTTCTGCCGCCAAGCAGTGATGTTAGCATTACTGTGTTCCGGTTTTGAAGGGTAAGGGTGCTGGTGAAATTACATGGGACTTGTCAACTAATTATGTCTCAGGGTAACGGGCGCAGTGGCGGTGCCCCTAGATTTTTATGATTTAAAGCTCTCAGTAACACTGCAACTGTTATGGGCAGGCGTGTGGCTAACTACCAGGCACACGACTTATTCGTCCCGCCACTTGATATTATAAAAAACAAAACCTATTATTCACAAATGTACTCAACGAAAAATTTGTTATTACAATACAATTAAATTCATGTAAAAACTAAATTAATTACATAATTAAGTCAATCCGCAACGTAGGCTTCGTCAGGAAGACACAAATATAAATCAGCAACAGGCGTCGTCACAAAAATTAATAATGCAATTCGCCAGACTTAGCCATTTTTATCCAACTATTACAATGGATTAATGGTATAATACAATGGGTATCCCACTGGGGTACTATCGCTCAACACAAATTTATTCATATATTTTCTGTCTTCTGTGATTTTAGAACAATACGAACCTTCAAAGACTACCTGTTCGATTTCGAGACGAGCAACAGATGGCGTGAGCGAGTTCTAACCTCACGAGTCGATGGCCGGGTGTTCACTGATGATAATGGTTTCGATAAGGTATAGTCGATGAATAGATATTGTACTGTAGACATATACTACCGCTTTCAGGACCCTTCTAAACGCGAATAATTATTATTTACAAATTCGTTAGGGCGCGTGTACACGCTAAGAAATTCCACGTGTCTGCTAAGAAAAGATGAGAATGGTCTTGTACAGGACAAGAACTAGCCACGAAAACATGTCGTGCCTGTTGCAGACGAGAAAATGTACACGATACGAATGCTTTCGGACAGACGTGTATAGGGTAAAATGTTACAGTACATTTTTTTCTTGTCCTACGCCTTGTGCAGAAACGACATGAATTCTTGCTTAGACTCGGGGACTTTTCTTAGCGTGGACACGCGCCCTTACGAATAAAGTCGCTTTCAAAGACGATTTTTATTTTGACGAATATAATTTATTTATTTACTTATTTTATAAAATTCACAGCATTACAGCAAAATACCAAGGTACTGTGAAATTCATAAGTAGACAAGTTGTATTAATAATTCACAGAAGACAGATGTGAATCCATCCTCTCACCAAAACCTTAAACATTCACACACAAGCACCCGTCCACTTGCATAATCACTTTTCTTTTCTATTTTTCGCAAAACAGCAGTTGTAAATGCCATTTCACTATAAAAAAAATAAAATTATTTCATTTGCCATGTAATTCAGATAAGTTACTATAGAAATTATTATGTGTACACATTGTGAGGGTAGAAATCGAATAACTTTTATTATATAGTCCATCTGTTTAGGTACTTAACTAAATCTAAACATTCTTGAGATGTATATTTAATGAAATAATTGTACATTTATGAAATGATTTCTACTTACCTTCAAATACAAAATACAAATACTTGGCTTCATCTGAAATTGCATGCCTATTTTTATACCTATCGATTTGTAAAGCATATGTTTCAATAAAAAGATGTATAAAGACTGTTTACATTTAGTTAAATACCTAAATAAATGGACTATACGAAACTTCTAAATTCACGAAAAACTCAAAATCCTTATCGACATCACCTTATTTGATGTCAGTACAATGAAAAAGAAAATACCAATTATTTATTTTGTATCAATATCCACAAGTCATCTTGAGTTAAGCGCGATTATTTCAGCCGTTTAAATCAGCACTACTGTTTCCTCGGTAGCGTCCTTTTCTCCCCGTCTTGGAAGTATAGTCCGCTTGAATCCATTATACAGAAAAGTAAACAAACAGGTCACTGATGGCCAGTTGTACTGTTAACTACTGACTGTTTAATTGAATCAGTTGGAATAACAGTTCTTAAGTCGAAATCATCAAAATATACGTGAAAGTGTTACTTAATTTTAACCAATCCGGTTTGTTTATTTTTACTGCAAAATGGATTGAAACAGACTCATTCTGGACATTACTCTCTACACAACGAGACTAGCCAGACTTATAATCGACTGACACAGTCACGACAGATAATCGTGTTATGGGAACAGGCTAGACGCGCCGTTGCTTAGTTGACTATGTGAACATGTAGTGTAAAACAGATGATATTTTATCGCTAATTCAAAGAGACTCCTATAGAGTGCTATAGAGATCTAAGTTAAGTGTAACTTAGATCTTTAGGTGTCAACCTGTATATTATTATTCCAGGTGTTAGTAGATGTGCCGTGTACGACAGATAGGCTGTCGGTAACGAAAATCGAAGACAACAATATATTCCGAGCTGACAGGATTAAGGAACGACTGCGGCTTCCAGAACTGCAATCACAATTGCTAGTGTAAGCATAAAATTATTCCAAAGAACACACCACCTACTGCTGCATAAGAATCTCATCTAAGGGGTCAGCATATATACCGTCAGTCCAACACAGTGTCTTATCTCAGCAAGGTTATGTAACGTACATACATGGTTGCTCGTACAAGGCATCCTCTCAAATTGCACAATTTCCGAACGATATTATTCGGCCTATCCTCAATCGATATGCATGAAAATTTAAACTAGCATAAGAATACAATTCCACAGGTGACGAGCCCCAAATTTCGAATTTTCATCTGTGACCTAGATTAGAGGTCAAACGTCAATTGCAATATTTTGCGCACGCATACGAGAGAACTGTGAAAAAAGAAAATATTTGTATGCACTAATATGCGGAATTTTCAAAAAGAGAAAATAAACAATAAAATCTGCTGCGCTTCGGCAGGGAATCAACATTTCACCTATAAAAATATACAGACATAATAAACATCGTGATCAGACTCGTGTTCACAAATCCATTCAAATTATTGAGAATAATTTATAAGAAAATGCTTTATTGGTTAACCAGGAGCGCTCTCGGCCTGGTAAAAGTGGGAGGAGCAGTTGTGTATTCGACGTGTTCTCTGAGCCCCGTGCAAAACGACGGTGTGGTTCATCTCGCGTTGAAGCAAGCTTTTGAATCGCGGGGCATCGTCGCTGCTGTCCGGTGAGTCAGTGTTAAGAAACATTCAACAAGTCATAACTTAATACATATTTGATGACCAAATGTATGTTTCAATATAATACTAATTTGTATTAACAATTAATTCTATAATTGGTTGAATCGCTTCA
>NW_020653853.1:5254022-5266445 GCF_003589595.1 Hyposmocoma kahamanoa
TAAATCATGGAATAAAAGTCGTTGTTTATGATGTTAATAATATAGCCCTCCGAGATTTATAATAATAACGCTCACACTCAACATAGCCCCGCACTAGGGAAACCCTGTGTCGCGGGTGCCATGGACACACACATAGACAACCACAAATTACACCCAAACTCACGAGAGAAATAAATGTAGGCCATACAAATATTTCTCCCGGCCCGGGAATCGAACCTGGGACCTCTGCGTGGCAGTCCGGCATGGTAACCGTTCAGCCACGGAGGCAGTTAAATTTGCCTGTATACAGGGCGTTTTGTCTTCGAACAAGAAAAAACAAGCAAGACATGTGTTTGCCTGGTTTTCAATATTTTATGTAAAAATCGACAACCAAAAATATCATTTGATCCATGCTCTTGATAGTTATCTTGATATAGTTATATCTAATAGAAATAAATGTAGAAATACATATCTAATCTATCACATAATTTCGATGGTGGATATGTTCAATGGACTTTATGACATTTTTCTCGTCGAATTTCCAAATTTCATAGTGTTGTTTCTTATAAATATTTCAGTTTTTTTTTATTAGAAGAATCATTGTTCATGTGTTATGGATTAAATACGGCTCTCGATAACTACTTTGTCTCTACTGTTGGGTAATTTTCCAAAAAAATTCAAATAGTGGATACTTTTCCAGAATAATTCCCGGAAAATTGGAACAAAATTTGAAAAATTGGAAAACTATCATTTCGAAGCATTGACTTACAAATAAATGGACGACGGGTCTAATACAAGAACCACGAAAAAAATGTCCCCAGTCAAACTATTTAAACGTAGTGACATGTAAAGGAATATGAAAAAGCTAAAACGTTGAATTTAAATTGTAATGTCATCGCAGTACTGTCTAATTTTGCTTGCTTCGCTGTCAGTCGAACAAACGAAGACTAAAGCGTGAATGACGCTCTGTATACGATTTTAACGCCCTATAAGTTCGGACACTTTTTAGCGCGGACCCGACATCCATATAATTGTAAGTCAATGTTTCGAAAGCTCATATTATAAGAGGCTCAATTAAATCTGTGTGAAGAACTAAATTTCTCACAGATGGCGCTACGGCAAAAAAGTCGTTAAAAACCAAAAACAAACATGTGCAACAAGCACATAGAAACATTCGTAAGGTCTACTGGGTCGTTCCGTGACTTAATTGGCAGAGCATCTGGCACAGTTTGCTTGCCTGAGGGTGCTGATTGGAAGCCAGCATGATCGAATGAATTTTTCTTAATGTTTCAATTTTTGTTATAATAATTATAAACCTACAATATTGAAAAATGCTTACTTTGTTGTCAATAAAGCTCCCAACGAAGACTGGAACCACAATACCGGGAATCGTAGCAACAGTGTTTGTTATTGCCATCAAAGATCCTGTAAAAGATCAACTTTATCAAATTAACAAGTACAACATCAACAACCCATTTACATAATTATTACATTCCCACTGCTTAGGTCGGGTCTCCTCTCAGGTGAGGATTTAGACCATAGTCCAATGAGGGTTGGGGACTTCACATTTCCGAGTGTTGTGAACTTCACATTTCCGAGTGTTGTGAACTTTCTACGACGTGCCGGTTTCACCACGATGTTTTCATTTCAAATTCAATTTGGCACATAAATTCCGAAAAGCTCAGACGTGCGTGCGCGGATTCGAAACCACAGCCTCCGCTTGCGAGGCAGTAGGTCTAACCATTAGGTTACCACGGCTAATTATATTATGCATAAGTAAATATAAAATTACAATCGTCAAATAATCTTGAATTTTCTCTCATAGACATCATATTTGACGTCTAGGACAACATTAGCTGCCCTCTGAATTGCTAGGGATAGTCAGTAGATTAAAATGTAGAAAATTTATTAAAACCTGTTTTACCTGCGTAGTTGGGCGCAATGTCGATATGGTTAGATAAAAATCCGCAGAACATGCCTCCGTAGCTGGTGACTGCGATGGCCATGAGGGCTACAGGTGCACCGCGGCTGTCACCGCTGAAGCAGATTGCTAGTAGGCACACAGTAGGTACCACGGATGCTGTTTGGGTAGATCAAGTTTAAAAGTGACACAAATATTAGGAACATGAAGAACAGTTAAGGGCATAAAAGTTACCCTTGAGGAACGCGTGGTCGTATCAATTTAAAGCATCTTATATTTTTTACCTTGGAAAACTATACATATATTACTGCTGGTCATATTATATGTATTGCAGGATTTAAAACACTCGAGTTTCATTTCGCTAGATTAGAATAAGATAGATTCTTTAATGTTAAAGATAATCGAAAGCTTTAATCAATTCTAAAATCAATTTATAGAGAAAATATTAGCAGTCTTACCAATCAAAGTACTAGTTTTCCTGGCGGTAGTTGTGGTAATTATTTCTTTGCCTCGGAGCCAATCTAGAGTTTTGCTCAAAGCCATACTGAAGAACCACAAACAAAGGAATGAAAGAGATGTAGCCACTGCAATCTAATGAAAGAAAAAATATTTCACAACTAACGACCACATTTTATGATTTCGGAGTATAAGTTTAGATAACAAATATACAAAAGAATGTTAATTTTTTATACAACATAAAATAGCAATAATTTATCGAAAAGTAAATGGAAACTTTTTTTTAATATATTTACTGGGTTATCTTTGTGTTGATTATAATTAAAATTTTGTATTTTCTTAGCTCGATTAAAATCGACACTCAATTAAAAAGTATTTAATCAAACTTGAATTTACACAATTACCTCATTCATATTCAAATGAAGCACGTCGTGCATGTACGAAGGAAGCTTGATAAGTAACATATACCATCCCCAATTGGAGCAGGTGTGTGCTACCAAAATAGCCCAGAATGGTTTTGAACGCAGCACTGCATGCCATGGTACAGGTAGTTTCTGTAATGTTAACTTCACATCATTTTGGAATAAAGGTACCTAAATCTTTTTCTGCTATAAATTTAATTAGTACCTACATTTGATTTACTCGCTGGAAGATTGGGCCTCTATTGGTAATTTATTGTATCATTAAATTAATGATAATTTTGAGATACCTACATACAAATACAAAAGTTCTTTATTGTACATCAAAAAAGGAAACAAATACAATACAATTAAATTAAAAATAAGCGGTACTATGGTACAATGGACGGTCTTAAGCGATTTCTGCCAGACAACCTTTGGATGGAAGTAGTTCTATAACTCACAGGAAAAAGGCGGCGGTGTACGAAGAATGACTAATCAATAGATATAAAAACGGTGAATAAATACAAATATACACATATTTATAAATAATAAAACCAATACATATATATGAATATCAAAAACTACTATACATATATTCCTACACCTATAAAAATAGGTAGTGTTCTTTTACCATATTTCTGAAAATATTCAATGATTTTACTTGTTGAATAGACAAAGGTAAAGCGTTCCACAAACGAATAGCCTGAACAGTAAAGGACTTGTGGTCGTAGTACTGGGAGGTATGCAAGGGCATCTTGAGTTGGAGAGTTGAAGATGAGCGCAGAAGTCGGGGGTTGGACTGATGGGCGAATTCAAATCGCTCCTTAAGATAAGGTGGTATGTGAGGAATGAATAAGGTGCCATAAAGAAGATTAAGAATATGAGCATTCCGATAAAGTCTAATGGGTAACCACTTCAGCTTCTTGCGGTAAATGGAAACATGATCAAATTTCCTCAGACCATAAATGAAACGGACGCAAATGTTTTGTAGACATTCGAGCTTATTGAGCTGTTCTTCGGTTAAATCCAGATAGCAGACATCAGCATAATCGAGAATTGGAAGAAGACAAGCGCAATTTTCGTCGCAATAGGCAAGAAATTACGTAACCGTGTAAAAGATGCGGTAGACGCAAACAATTTGGGACTGGTCTCAGCTAATTGGGGTGCTCAAGATAGCTGCGTGTCAATGAGTATACCCAGATTTTTTACATTGCCACTAATTTTAATGTAGGTGTCGTCTATAATAACCCGCCGCAAGCGAAACCAATCTATCTTGGATACCATTCTAGAACTGCCAATAACAATCATTTGCGTTTTCGTTGCGTTAAGTTTGAGACCATATTGTTTACTCCACGTCGAAATGTGACGGAAATCATGATTAATTTCCTGAATGGCTTCGTGCAGGTTTTCAAGTTGCTGGTGAGTGTACATTTGTAAAATCATCTGCATACAAGTGGTAGGATGAGGTAAGACTGTGGGAAATTGAATTATGAAGATCGAGAAGAGAGGAGAAGAGGAGATAAAACGCCGCCCTGAGAAGGGAAGGGAAGTATAGAAATAGGTCGGAAATCGGAAAGGTTGGAAGGGTTAGCTTTCTTGAGGAGAGGAGTGATAAGAGCTTCCTTCCAAAGGGAAGGAAATTCCCCGCTGCTGATAAAAAAGTTAAGAATTTACCGGATCACAGATAGAATCTAATCAAGTACGAGTCATTTCAAGACCAATGTGGTCACTGCCAACAGCATTGGACGAAATAGATTATATACCTTTCTTAATATCACAATCAATAAACTCTTTAAAAAAAAAGGAGGATGGTCGGCAGGCAGTTGGAAGCGAAGAAAGATAATTTAAGGTAGATGTTTTAAATTTTTTGGGAAACAATCTTGACGTGACTTACCAACTCCCAGCAACCTAAGAAACTTCCAGACTTTAGCCGAATTGTCAGTTTCTAAAGAACTATGAATGTGTCGGCATTGTCCGTCCCTACACAACCTATTGTAGTGACGTAACACATCAATAAACAGCTTCCTCATCTTTGCGCAGCTTTCGTTTTATCTCATTAAATTTCATTATCATACTTCGGATGCCAATTTAAAAAGCTTTCACCTTATGTCCACGGTCGTCATTTGTCCCGCCCAATGAGGTGACGATCATGTTTCTCTCTTCGACGCTTATAATCGACTGCTGCTGCGGCGAATCCTGCACCAGAATCACCCACAGGATGCACCAGATGCAAGATAGACCACCCATCACGTAAAAGACACTCTCCCAACCTGCGTATTATTCGAATGTCATTCGATGACAACTTGTATTTTGAGAGTGTGGAAATACGATACAAAGTGTCAACATAACAACGTCGATATATGCTTTTGAGTGAATGAAAGTACGAGCCTTCTGTTTATCGGGTGGAATTGGTAAACTTAGTTTTTTTAAGAAATATTCTCGAATTGCATGCTTCTTACCCAAATTGTCAGTAAGTACTCCGGCCATGAACATAGAAATTACAGTTCCTAATGCAGTTCCAGCGTACACCAAAGTGGACAGCACGCTTCGCTCAGCTGGCGGTGCCCACTTCGACAGCAGAACATGCATCGCTGGGAATGTTACTCCCTGCCCAACATGACCATTAATAAATATGATGCAGACAAAGTATAGCGCTGCTTCTTCAAAATATAATACATATTTGTTTATCGATACATAAGGAGTAAGGGACAAAAGCAACTATTTCGTATCTTCTTAGAAAATTTCATATTAAGAGTGTGCTGTACTTACTCCTCCTATGCCTTCCCCAACACGCATGAATATGACAGCAATATAGTGAGCCTGAGCCATGACAGGGGTGAGCAGAGTACATATTACGTTGATAGTAACACTGAAGAACATCACCCATTTAGCTGATAATATTTCTGCTATGCGGCCACCTACAAAAGAAATTGTATAAGTTTAGAAAAGGCTTATAATACCTTTTCCGAAAACTTCGTCGAAGCGCAGCAAACGAAGCTGTATTAGCATCTACTCAAATTACACAACCTACGAACGGAGTTTTATTTACTACGAAGGAGTTATTTAACGTTCTTCAACCGATATGCATGAAATATTAAACTAGTATAAAAAATACAATTCTTCTTCGCCGACGCCCATATTTTTACTTCCAAAGTCAAAGGTCAACACGTTAAGTGAACGGGGAAAATATTCAATTATAAAATATTGCGCGTGCAAATGTGCAGTACTGCTAAAAAAGGTAAGAAAAATATTCGCACGCGCAAATGTAACGAACTGCGAAAATGAAGATGGGAAAAATTTTGTGCGAGCAAATGTGCAGAACTGCGATAAAATTAATATAAGAAAGACTGCTGCGCCGATCGGTAAGGAATCGACCTAATTCCGCCTAGTATTCAATTTTAACTTATTCGACCGCTGTAGATGCTATTCAATAATTAATAAAATCTCACCAGGCATCTGCGAGACCAAGTAACCCCAGAAGTAGCAACTTAAAATGATGCCTTGAATCTGCGATGACCATTCGAAAGGTCCGTCTGCTACCTGTAAAAAGTATTATAATAGTAGTAATTATTGGGCTTAATATTTGTGTATAAAATTATTTATTTGAACATAGACAACAACAACTGCTCGCTAAATTGGATTTCAAAATTCCCTTGGAGTATCTTTATCCCGGATTCGCTATTACACATTTAGTGCCACCGTTCTGCAAGACCGTTGTGGGCTTTAATTCCTGTGTCTCAAGACTTTGGAGATTATACAGGTGTCCCAAGGTTATGCAACACGGAGGGAAAGTACGTAAATCTCATCTTCAAGTATGAAAATCGAAAGTATAAAACGCACTATAATTAATTTTCTTAAACTTAAATGTAAAATTTCATGGCGTTCCTTTGATTTCAGATACTATGTTACTTAGGAGGAGATAATCCTTATAATTGACCCTAACCATCGGCATCATAAAAACACAGGTTTTCTCGTTTGGTCGGTTCGATTCCCAAGTGAGGCAAGCAACTGAAGCTGACTGAAACTGAAACTGAGAAAATGCTGTATTACCAACTTACTTTTGAAAATAAAACAAAGTATCCATGAAGCAAATAATCCTATATACAATATTTAAAGCACTTCCCTCTGCATAGCCGTAGGATACTCTGTATTAATAGCCATAGTAGGGTTAGCTACATATTTTGACAGTCGTTGTATATATATATAGAAATTTCGTAAATCAATACTATTAAGCCTTAATTATTTCCATTTTAGTTTAATTCTGCCCGAAAACCTTGTTCTCTTGTATTTATTGTTTTTGTTGGTATTACTTTTTATAATTATTATTGTTTTTAAGCTTATCAATATTTTCGTTGTTTTTAGTAACTGTGCTCACTCATAATTAGTCGTGCAATTCGATAAAATAGTCGCCACATTTTAAATAATTTAAATACATAAGGCTTGTAAAGGAGGGAGGTTCTTTCTTCCGTTGGATGAGGTTACCAAAACAAGCCAAGTGAAACTCCAAATTGTTGTTTGTTCAAAAGATTTTTATTTTCACCTTGTAATATCGCCAATACAAGTTCACCCTATATGCGTAAGGTTCCGGCAGTTGTTCGCAGAAGGGACTTGACTCCTGGAAACCGTTCCGCGAGATGAGGTTTTTCATCCTATATGAGCGTGTGAAATGTCAGAAGATCCGGGTAGCAGTTCCCAAGAAGAGACTCAACTCCTAGTTGCCTCTGAGCACTCTGTATTCTCAAATTTCTCTTCACGTTAACAAAATTGTGTTCGAGTAGACACCATTCGAGGGAAAATCTTAACACCGCGATTTAGAAATAAAAGCCAAATGGGTCAATGCCATCTAGCGGATTCTTAGGGAACTAAACGTGAATAATCTGGCTTAAGGCCGTCTATTGCATAAAGTAGGTTGTTCTGTAATTCATAGGTTGTTCTGTAGGTTGTTCCGTTCCGCCGCAACATAAATTGAGCCTGTGCTCAATTTATGTTGCGGCGGAACGGAATGGAAGCGACTTATTGTAATGATATTGTACAATCACGGCGAACTTTATGATCAATTGTGTAACGTACAAACTAGATACGAGCCAAAATCTTGAAATCAAAATTTTAGTAAAGCCAAGATTTTGGCTCGTATCTACTTTGTAAGGTACACATTGGTCGTAAAGTTCATTATGCTATGTACAATATCTTTACAAAAAGTCGCTTCCATTCCGTTCAGCCGCAAACTGCCTCTGTGGTCGAACGGTTACCATGCCAGACTGCCACGCAGAGGTCCTGGGTTGGATTCCAGGGCCGGGAGAAATATTTGCATGGCCTACATTTATTTCTCTCGAGAGTTAGGGTGTAATTTGGCGTCATCTATGTGTGTGTCCATAGCACCCGCGACACAGGGTTTCCCTAGTGCGGGGCTGTGTTGAGTGTGTGCGCGTTGTTATTATTATTATTATTATTATTATATAAATTAAACCTTAATGTTGTATATTGCATGATAACGTAAGTGTATTTAAGACACGGGTAAGTGTCGGGACGAACAAATCATGCGCCTGATGGTAAGCGACACGCCTGTCCATAACAGTTGCATTGCCACTCTGAATCGCAAATATCTGAAGAGCACTGCCACTGCGCCTGTCACCCTGAGACATAAGCTGACAAGTCCCACGTGCCCGTAATTTCATCAGCAGCCATATTAAAATCTTGTCTAATTTGTATTTGTAAGTAGCAGTGGCGAAAAGTCCATGTGACGCGATTCCCATCGGTTTGCCTTAATAACCTTGATATTGCCTAAATTGGTTAGTCGATGTTTTTTGTCATAGTTTCCCAAAGTGTTGTCTACCGCCCAGTGGGTGCTGAAGAGTCCTGGGGCCTCCGAAGCAATTGGGGAGCGTTGGTGCTGTCCAGGGCGCATGCCCTGGAACAACTAACACCAACAGGACAGGACCGCATTTGAACAAAAGAAACCTGAATTATCTATATCAGCTACACTATATATTTTGAGTAGCAGTATAACTCCTTGGGAAATAGTTCGTTCAGGGTAAAACTGCCACGTTACCCATTTCTGTCGTCAAGCAATAATTTTGAAGGGTAAGGATACTGGTGAAATTACAGGCACATGAGACTTGTCAACTAATTATGTCTCAGGGTGGCGGGTGCAGTGGCACTGCCCTTCAGATCTTTGCGATTTAAAGCTCATGACTGGCACTGCAACTGTTATGGACAAGCGTGTAGCTTACTTGTGATTTTTTGTACGTGTTTTCAATTATTTTTGGGATGGTGGGCGTTGAAATTTTTTATCTTGCCTAAGTGGGCGGTGAGCCAAAAACTTTGGGAACCTAAGCTTTGTATGATAATCTTATATCTATGTATATCACCTACATTTTTACTCATAATAAGCATTTACACGTGTAAGAACAATAACGCGTAATAGCAACATCCAATTAGTTTTTGCACATTTTTTTTTAATAATGACGACAGATTGTTATTGCGCTTTAATAATACATCATAGTAAATTAAGAAATGCAACTACATATGTTTTCGTCCCTAAATCGCAAACCCTATAAACACCCTATAATAGGATGGTTTGTCTATATTAGACATGACTGGTTAATAACTTTACCATGTCACTGAGCTGCGAACATGGGATCTGTAAAGAATTTGTTTGAAAAACAAATATACGCGGTTTAGACCAAAAAAAATTGTTTCATTGCCTATGTGTAACAATCGCAAAAACTTAAAAACTCTGTATGACTGTGTAAAGATTGCAGAGTTGGAATTTTTACTTTAATAATGAAATGTGATCTACAGCTTTGTAAATATTCCTAACGCATTCATTTCGTAAAATGTTCATTTAATTTCTTTATTGCATTTACCATAACGTCACACAGATGAAAAAGGCTTATAGCTAAATTAACAGCACATTATGGACCCTGTAGCGCACTGGAAATTATAGATAGAGAGGAGGATTTTCACTTTACAATATTATTTTTCGTTGCTTTTTCTTATGTTTACGTAAGTTCATATTTGTACAATTGCAAATTAAAGAAAGCATAATCTTAATTATGATTGATCAGATCAGAAAATAGAACCTTTAAGTCTTTAAGTATTAATTTTTTTTATTGAATTATTATTATTTTATCTACATATAAACTCTCTATAATGTGTTCAAAAACCGCAAATTACGACCAGCACAACGGTGAACTGTTTTGTTAGAATAAATTTCTATCTTTGAAAATGTTATTATTGCTTCATAACATAAAGGATAGAAAAAACTTCTTAATAACATCGAATCCGATTCAAATTTAGAATATCTCTGAAAAACAAAACAATTTGATTGGATCTCAATTCTAATAATAGTCGAGATGAAGGTTTATTCGAAATGAAATGTCAATAGCAAACAATTTTGACAATTTCACGTTACTTGATATCGAACGATATGATAATTGGGGCCGATTCTAGTTTGTCTATGAATTAAAAATAAAAACTACGGTTGTGGGACATGCATGAGAAAAGTTTTTATTTGCCGCCATTTCGCCAGTCGTAACATGCGGTTCCTGAACACATCACAGAGAGCTTATAATATGTGTATAGATAAAGCAGTGTATGTAACTGTACATATAAGAATTAAAGCACTCGTGAGATGTTTCCTCCACCCTCACTCACATTTTAATTCCTTTTATTATGTAACAGTCACATAAACTACTATAATAAATAAAGTGAAATATAGTTTTGTCATCTATTGAATACAATTTTATTTTATTTCCATGTAATAAACGTAAAGCGTCTGTGCTATTTCCCCATAAAGTGATACCATCATAGTCATTCGCTTGTTGCGTCGGTAATTTTTGTTTTTTTTTTTTATAATACCAAGTTACGGGCCAAACAAGTCGTGCGCCTAGTGGTAGGCGACACGCCTGTCCATAGCAGTTACAGTGCAATGCCACTCAGAGCTTTAAATCGCAAAGATTTCAGGGGCACTACCAGGGCGCCCGTCACCCTTTTTTTTAACGGGGGCTTAAGTTGAAAAGTTCTTTCCTGCATTCTTTTTTCTATTAAATCTAGAGAAGAGCTGTGGCCTAACAAATTCTATGGCATTAGAACAATAACCTATAACTATTAGAGGTTATTGTTCTTCGATTAAACTGGAGCACATAAATTATAATATGACAGCATCAATAATTATTTATTGTCAAAATGTTCCATTGCATTTAATTGAACAATTCGAGATTCATTCGGTTATTGACTTCGTTTACACCAAAACAGATCGGTACAGCTAATAGTGTTTGAACAACACTTAATATGAACTGATTAGAATATTGTACGGTATTATGTTCCGAATTGATAATACTGTTTGTTTACATGATAAGGTTTTTGTACCTATGGGAAATACACATGTAAACAGAAATACACAAGATTTTAATTTTTTGTCAAATATATTTTCATTTCTTGTCTGCAATTGACGGACACTGTGTTATTGATTCATATACTATATTTATTGTTAAAGTTGAGATTTATTCGTTAAAATTAAACTCCGAAATGATTTTTGTTCGTATTTTAACATTCTTTTACCACAATAGTTAAAAAAACTTTGGAATCGTCCCAAGATTCCCTGATTTAATCATTTAGCTTTACGAGTAACCTGCTCAAGGCTAGCTATTCTCTATTCTGAATTTTAACCTCATTTTAGCCACACTGTAGTAAACTAAATAGTTATTCTAAAGTTATTTATAACTGTTTTCTGACTTGATCAACGTACATGTACATTTTCTTTGTTTACAGTTAGCCAAAAAAGTTTTTAAATTGAACGCGCCGCCATAACAATGAAAATATTGACGCACCTAAGACCGTTTCAATTGGCCCGAATTTAAATTACTCTGCTCATGAAATTGATCAGTTTGCATATCATAATCATGCATATAAATGTACAGATTGATTTGTCATGCATCTTTGGTATTTTGCGTTTCTGGATTATTATAAGTTTTTGAACTTATGAAAATGTATTTCATCCAGTGAAAGTACCTCTGTGATAAAGACGAACTTTTGACGGCAATAAAGATAATATAAAAAGACAAGTGTGGTAACTCCACACAAACATAGCAGCGCGGCTTGTATGTGCGCACGCCCACCGCGCAACGTGTACGGACGCACACATTCTCCACGGTCACTCGCGTTGCGTACCGCGAGTCACACACCCCATTAATTACTTATTATAGTGAAAAAAAAAATATATACATATCACAAAGGGAATAACTTTTATCAGTCTGAAAACAATGAAGAATAATCTCAAAGTGACACTCAATTTAATTGTCTGTGAATTATGTATGATTATTTTGATGAATTTTTTTTCATGAATGAAACATTGTTTTTCCTTTTTCACATAGTAAAAAGAATACACCTCATTATTTTTCTTACCTTAGCACGTTCAGGATCAACTGGTAAAGTTTTGTTCACATCGTGGGTATCATTGATGACGGCAGCCATCTTGATAGCGGTATGATTCAACATGCCCACTATAGCTACGGAAAGGTTGACCTTTAATCCGTATATTATGGCCATTCCTATGGATCCTAGAATGCCGAGGATGTAACGGGCTGGAACGCATCCTGTGGGATAAGATTGTCATCGTTACAATGAGACACCTTTATTAACCGACTTCAAAAAGAAGGAGGTTCT
>NW_020653853.1:5286445-5333534 GCF_003589595.1 Hyposmocoma kahamanoa
ATTAAATTATTATTATTATTAACACTATTATAACTGCTTTGGATGGGCGTGTCTCTCACCACCAAGCGTACGACTTGTTCGTCTCGTCGTTCGGTATCATAAAAAAAAATAAAGTACCATCATATCATGAAGTTTGGCTACAGCGGTCTTACTGTATATGATAGACCATACATCTAAAGTCATGCTATTTAACTATTCATAATGGCCGTAACTTAACACTCTGATGTCAAACGCCAACCATCACAAACACGTGCGTATAATTTTAAACACCCACATTGGAATGTGTACTTCTTTTTGAAAGTGTTACTTTGGTTGTAATAATAATTTATTGTTCCAAAAACCCTTACAATACGAACAGTATAATCATGCGAATGGTATGTAAGCACTATATATATATATATATATAATATATACATTAGTGATATAACAGACCTCTGCTTTTGCTTCCTCAACTGCGGAAGTTCGGTAAATTGTACTCTATGCCGCATCTGATAAGAGCGATCCAAATTCCAAAGTGTCAAGCTTAATGTGCTCTTGACAGTAGGTACGCCATCACGATCTTTTACCAGAATTCAAGTTATTGTCCTAATTATGCATTTACACTGTAACCTTTTTTCATAATAAGCCATTTGTATACAATTTATTATCTGTAATTTATAGTGTACTTTTAATTAATCTTCTCTACTACTAATCTATTTGTATTATAATATTCTGTACAAAAATTCGATTGAGTTTCTTTTCGCGCGTGTGGGTTCATTTATTTTAAATAGATGTGAATGTTATTTGACACACTCACGAACTTTACATACCTATACAATACAAGGTAGAGTCAAAAAAACTGTTTGTGAAAGAGTTCGTCCAGGGAAGTATTGCTACTTTACCTATTTCTGCCGCCAAGCAGTAAGTGAGCATTACTGCGGTTCCGATTCAAGTTTTAAAGGGTAAGATGCTGGTAAAATTACAGGCACACGGGACATTTCAACTTATATTGCAGGGGACAGACGCAGCGGCCGTACCCATCAGATCTTTGCATTTCAGAGTACAGAGCGGCACTGGACAGGCGTGTTTAAATCCACGTACCAGTATTTAAATCCTCAGACCGTATTTTGCATGATTCCTTTTTTTATTTGAAGAACTGATGCGATTTTTATGAAAAGGTTAAATAAAGAAAGCGTAAAAAGCTGTGAAAAATGTTTTTTTTATCTACACAATTATTATAAACTCTCTACAATGTGTTCAAAAACCGCAAAGTACGACCAGCATAAAGGTAGACTGTTTTGTTAAAACAAATTTCTTATCTGTGAAAATCTTATTATTGCTTCATATTATCATCGAGTTCGACGTTATTATTACACTCAAATTTCGCACATCTCTTAAAAACAAAACAATTTAATTGGACTTCAATTCTAATATCAGTCCAGATGAAGTTTAATTCGAAATGAAATGTCAATAGCAAACAATTTTTATAATTTCCTACCAAACCCATTCAAAACCATTAATATAAAACCATTTTCTAGATGGGTTTGTAATAATGATTTTTCTTATCAAAGTACAAAGATTTTTTTTAATAAACACCTCGTCTGTGTTGTTGATGTAGCGTAGTATCTGAGTAAAATCATATCGATGTAACATGTTGTCGGGGTCGCGTGTGTCGAAGTTCAGTTTTAGAGTCCGATTCTAGTTTGTATGAATTAGATATAAAAACTACGGTTGTTGACATGCGTGAGAAAAGTTTTTATTTCCCGCCATTTCGCCAATCATAACATGCGGTTCCTGAACACATCACAGAGAGCTTATAATAAGTGTGTAGATAAAGCAATATATATAACTGTACATAATTAGGCATTAAAACACTCTTGAGATGTGTGTGCTCGTGTTTTAATGCCTTTCATTATATAACAGTTACATAAACTACTATTATTCAACTATTGTATTCTTGCTGGTCTTCATACTTATATTTTCATATGCTATTCGAAGACATGAAACAATTTTTACACTCGCTTTTAAGTTATTGTCCCATTTAGTACGATTGGAAATAATGTATAATTTGATCGGAAACAAGTTTGTATAAGTATGGGGTTCTTCAATAGGAACATAACAATTTTATATTTCAATTAAAAACAGAATAAATTGAGATATCCAGGTGCAATGCACATGTTACATTTAAGAATAGAATATGTTCATATGACCGCCGCGAGCACGTATGCAGCGTTCAATTATTTTCCAATTTTCGCATAAGCGAGGTGGCCATTCGACCGGGCCATTTACCGAGAGTACACGAATATCGAACTTCCTCTTCAATAGATCGATTAACCAGCTGTATGACCGCTGCAAACGTGCTCGCGGTGGTCGTAAATTTATATGAGCGAAATCGAATTCCAGTCTTAAATGTGGCCGTCACTTGATATTATAAAAAAAATGTAACATGGTGTACTGCACCTGGAATAAATTTCAACCCGATATCTCGATTATTCTGTGTTTTATTGAAATACAAAACAGTTATGTCCTAATAAGAAAATCCTTTACATACATGAATTCATACTCTATTACATAATTTCCCAACGTGGGCACTAGGAAGCGGTAGGGGAAGCAATTGGGGAGCGTTGATGCTGTCCAGGAGGTGTTATCGTATTTGAGAAAAAAAACCTGAATTATCTATGTATATAAACTACACTACAAATATCTTTTTTCTTGTGATTTTTTGTGTTAAGTTAATATAAAAAATACACGTTTTCAATATTATTTTGTGATGGTGGGCGTTGAAATTTTGTCTAAGCGGTGAGCCAAAAAGTTTGGGAACCTATGCTCAATTATGATGTAAAAAATAAGGGAGAACATGTGAAACGTTATTATCATCCATAAATACCCACCACTACGTAAGTCAACTATCATGATCCTTCCTTTATGTTTTCCTTCCTTTTAATGTAAACCGCGAGATATACTTACTGGACTTAAATATAAAACGGAGCATCGCAATGGCGAGCATTTTTCCATACATATTATTTTATTTCTTTTAAAAATTAGGTATGTAGGTACACAAAACTGTATCCAATTTTTTCTTTTAAGTAAATGGACTTGCTCTTAGCCCTGGAACAAAGATAGGGTCTACGATGGTATGAACTCATCCAGTAGATGCCTATAACGGGTTGTATGCGTTGTTCGTGCTCGGAAACATAGTTGCATGCAGGGAATTCCATTCTCCTGTATTGTATGTACAATAAAAGATGACGAAAAGCGCAGAGTACGCCTGATGGAATTAGGGACCAGTTAGAGATTTAAAAAACTATTTCGAACATTATGATATTAGAAAAATGCACAAATCAAGAGCACATTATACTTAACTCTTTGGATTGGACGGTTTAAAATATTAACAAAGAACATACAATCTAATCGTGCCGCTAGCATATAAGAAACTTTCGATTTGTGTTCCTAGCTCAACGGGAAAATATGACAAATTTTAAAACAATTGTATGTGAACTTGCATAATACAAGCACGTGTATCGCCACATTCACAGGCCACATTGGTAGGCAGCCTGTGACCTCTGCCGCGTTTCAAGGACATTCCTTGCGGATTGTTGAGTACCTAATTCTATTTACGTAGGAACGTTGAATGGCAGTCAATATGTCGTTGAAAAATTACATTTGCGTCCCGATATAGTCTACCCGGTGCAACAACTCGAATCATTTATAGGTAGTCTAAACACGGTAAAAATAAAATCATGACACTCGAATTTTGAAAATCTTTCATTCAAATCTTTAAAATTCTACGTTCAAAATAACAAAAAATTATACATATTTTCTGTATTCGTCAGGAAATAATTATAGGTACATATCTTGTATGTATATGTGGCGTAACCCCGAATGATCTCGCAAGAATTTTAAGGAGTGACTCTATCAATACGAACAGCTTATATACTATATTATTGTTATATATTATGGGATACTTCTCAACTTACGAAAAAAATCAATAGCAAAATTGAAGTCACTTTATTTGATATGCAATACAATAAAAAAGAAAATACTACATAATTAATAATACTAATATACAATTACAAACATATTATTATTATTTTATTATTATTTGCATAGGGCAAAATGCATTATAATTTAAAACGAAACAACTATGTACACGAAATGCACTTGTCGGCTTCGTGTGGCGCAATTAGGTGTCAGGTTACCTGCCGCGGAATCGCCAATGTATGACACCCTTCAGACTAAACTCCTCCTTCATGAAGGTCGACAGATGTTCCGTCGACACTCTCACCACAAACGAATTAAAATTCACATTGTGGCGGGACTCCAACCGCTCGACACTCAAATGGATATATGTCTGTGACTCGGCTATCAGGGACTATATAGTGCATTGCTCTCGTAGTATTCTGCCCTTTGCCCGCAATGTTTAAAAACGTATTAAAAATTATCAAACACTTTATCTAATGTTATGAACACTAACGAACGGCACAGCTGTATTTTTTTCGGCAATTGCAGATTGCTTTCCTTGACCGTCAAGAGCACGTCAAGTAATTAAGGTTTAACATCCATCATCCCTACGCCGAGCAGCCGCCCGCTTGCGGTAACAACGCAACGGTCCAAAGTGTCAAGCTTGACTTGCTCTTGACTGTTCAAGTTGTTAGTGTTGATGGATGTAACGATAACTACAATGAACACTACGCCAACTTTATGTTTTAGTCATGTTCTGTTATTTTTGTAAACAGCCATATTTATTTCCTAATAAGTATTACTTAAGCTTGCCGAACTTCGTGGAAAAAAATAAAGAAACAAAAAACAAAATTCAAAAAAATACACAAAAACACGAATTTTGTGAAAAAAGAAAAGAAACAAAATAAAATCAAAACAGGTCCTAAAATTAAGTCGGCGTAGTGTTCATTGGAGGTACCGCAAACAATTTCTAAGAATCTCGCAATTCTTTCGGAATCACACAATACTTTTATTCCTTTCAGGTGTTTATCAATGTTTCGTGTACGACGCGATGGATAGACTGTCGGTGAAGTACTTTTTTTATGACCTAGCAAGTGGCGGAACGAACAAGTCGTGCACCCAGTGGTAAGCGACACGCCTGTCCGTAGCAGTAGCAGTGCCACTCAGAACTTTAAATCGCAAAGCTCTGAGGCACTACCACTGCGCTCGTCACCTTGCTGACACGTAAGTTGACAAGCCTCATGTACCTGTAATTTCACCAGCACCCCTTAAAAATGGACGCAACAATGCTCACACTACCGCTTGGTACGTAATATGTAAGGTCTACTGGCTACTACAAGTTAACTATACAAAGAAAACCAAAGATAACTAATTATACATTCCGAGCCTACAGGTTCAAGGAGGACAACAATCTCAAAATATAATATTTGTACCGTGTTACTTTTAAATAAACATTTGTATAAAAGTCGTCGTCGTCGGACGTTGAGAAACACAAATTACCGATCCGACCGGATCGAAGGAATTTTTTCTGAGTGTTCGATCTTTGTATTAATAATTATAACAAACTAGTGGAGTAATTTCACAAAAAATAATTGAATATCAATTCAATAAAAATTTAATTAACACAAATTAACTTCAGAAAATTAAATTTCGAAAAAGGTATAGGTTGTATCACGCTTTACGCATTTAGTATGGAGGAATTTTAACAAAATAACACTATAAGGTAACTATATATAGACGCTATACTACCAATCCAAATTAAACTGAACCTAAAACCAAAAATAGTATCAACTTTACGGCTACAGTGTTTGGGACAAGGTCATTGAACCGGCTAAAAACATTTGCTATACAGATATGTATAAAATAAACTGAATACTATAAGTACTGTATTATCTATTTTAGTAATCGCAGTTTTCTTTTTTAATTTAATTCTAAGACTTGGGTATGTCGGTGGTACCTTCAAAATAAAATGTATACCTATAACGACTCTAGAGTTATAGGTACGTAGTAAAAGTGTCATAACTTTTAAAATTATTATTATTATTTTCGTAAACTTACTTTCCAGAAAGTTTCCTTTTGCAGGCACATCCATTTTCACACAAGAATTCTACAGTTTACAACTTAAAACTGTTTACAATTTTATATTAAATTTCATAAAATTTTAAGGAAACACCAAAGGTGCGCGTCCTCTATGAATATGAAGTCACTTCGATATTTAAAAAATCCTTTAATATGGTACGCAACACTCCCGTAACATGGTGTAATACGCTCTGAGTTTGCTTATGCTTTTTTACAATGTGAATGTCAAGTTGTGTCGGCACTACGTGCGACTGCTTATGTGCCGCTTTTGTGTGTCGACTTTACCAATTCGTCTGAATGAGCTTTCGCGCTCTCAAGGTGACCTTCAAAGGAAACGGGATCAATGAATTTATTCGAGGAAATCGTCTACCGCTTTTCCCCTAATTTAGGCAATACGTAGGGTTAGGTTAGTAAGTTTAGTGTAATCAAATTAGACTGAAAATCATAATTAAACCTCTTATTGTACTGCACAGAACAAAAACATTTCGGAAAAGTAGTCCTTCCGCTCAAAATGTTCCTATTTTACGAAGTTTTACTTTGCAATAAGCGCCATCTAATGGCAGGTATGAGTTTTAATACTACGGTACGTTGTCACCAGATGTCACTATTATGTAGTAACACGTAGTAACCAATACTAACTTTTAAGTTTAAAATAATGTAAAAAGTAATTTTGTTTTTGCATTATTTAATTTTGATGAATAAAAAATTACAAATACATTTTGACTTCTTTTTCTCCTTTATTGTAATAATAAATTACAAAAAAGGAGAACTTTTACTGTTTATGGCGGTGCCCTTTATTTCGTCCGCATTAGTTGTATAGATACTTAGTATTTTTTTTAATTATTAGGGGCTTCTGCAGGTTCTTTCTGGTATGAGAAAATATACAGCTACTGAATTTCCAGAACTATTCCGAGAAATGGGATGACACTTGAACAGTGTTGCCAGACTTTTGCGAAGTTAATTCGCCAATTTATGTGTGTTAAGTAGACGATATTCGCCCAAGCCATAAAATCTCTAAAAATAGAAGAAAAGAATTCTATAACTCTGCTTACTGACGGAAATTTAACTCTCTTATTTTCCCCAATGCCCAACACGTAGAAATACTCAAACCCCCAAATGAGTTGTTTTAAAACTCCATGCCTCACAAAATCCCCAGTCAAGTTTGTAATTCCCCAGACATTTTATTAAGTAGCCTAAAATCGCCTTTTCCTATTTCAAACATAACCTAAATATTGCCGAGTCGCTGATCACTTTTTTAGTCGTCGCACGACGAGACGTCTCAAAGTAGCATAAATGGCGAAAAACCACCTAATCTGGCAACACAGTCAATATGTCACAATTTGTCACTTGTAATATTTTTAGTGATGCACCATATAGGTTCTACAAGTCGATTCAATGCTCTTCAAAGAACCGATTTTATTTGTGTTGGACTTTAACGTATTAAATAAACTATAAAATTAAATGGAGACTATTAATGTCGATTTATTGCGATAACTAAGAAGAACAGACTATAACAATCGAGAAGATAATTAATTACACAAACGGCTTATTCGTAAAATAAATTTTGTTACACCTAATAAGTAAGTAGACAATATCGAAATTTCTAAAATCGATATTCAATGAAAATGAAACGAATCATTTTTTGCTTTGACTTGACCGAGAAAGAAAAGAAAATTAATCCAGTTTGTGTCAAAATATAGCACTCTATCATTTTTGAGATTATGAACGGAATTTAAAGAAAATACAGTAAAACGTGAAAATGTTTACAAAGGTCGAGCCCTATTAGTGAAGGCCAAGGCCATTAACGATGCAGGAATCGAAAGTTGACGTTCATCATAATAGGCTTACATACAACAAGGCGGCGCAGCGCAGTCATTCAAGTCCTCGCGCGGATTGAAGGTGCTCGCTCGTTTGCCGGCTGCGATGCAGGAAGCGAAGTGTGTTCTTAGGTGAAAGTACGGTAATGTCGCGTTCCAAATACCCAAGAAATAAACGGTGGATGCTCTTAACGCGAATAAATTAGTATTTTGGAAAGTGCAAGGTACCATGGACTGAACTCGCCTAGTGCTAATGTTTAGAAGTTGGTAAAAAGTGTTTTTGAAAGTGGAACATCAAGGATTTTGAGTGAAAATGGCTTTAAAAATGGAAAAAACAAGCGATTTCAACTTTATCACGAAGAGTTTGCTTGCTGGAGGTAATTTATACTATAAGCTATCAGTTGTTTGTACAAAAATAGTTTTGGTTTAAGTTTGTTTTTTACTATTAATTTGATCATGGAACTAGTTTGGTAAAGTTTTCAGAGTAAATTTCTCTAGTACATAGTCCTGGTAAGTTCATATTTTTGATACATTACTTAAAAGATGTTGGCAATTTTATGAATTTAAATATTTTTTTTTAAATTTCATTACATCAATATTCATTTAAGAATTTACTAGATAATGACTAGGAATTTAAGTACTCAAAAGTGGTATATTTTCAATTTAATTATTTTAACCAATAATGACACAGCTGTCGACTGAAACAGTGAAACAATGTTAGTTAAGTAAGGATAGAACCAAACTTCACCACTATGACAATACTAAATGTGGTATTTTTGTGTGCAGGTGGTACACCATACAAGACATACATTTTTAAGGGCATGTTACTGATGGGTGAACTCTGACATAGACATATTCAATGTGCTGTAAAGCTGGAAGAGGAATACACAAATTGAACAAAACATACAGCCAATTCTTTGTAACATTTACTAGGTGTCAGTGTAAATAAATATTGTTATTTGCAGGTGTTGCCGGCATGTGTTCCAAGACAGTTGTGGCCCCACTGGATCGTATAAAAATCCTCCTTCAAGCTCAGTCAAATCAATACAAACATCATGGAGTGGTCGGTGGCTTAACTGCTGTTATCAAAAATGAATCGTTGCAAGCATTGTATAAAGGAAACGGTGCACAGATGGTCCGAATATTTCCCTATGCTGCTACACAATTCACTAGCTTTGAGATTTATAAAAAGGTAAGGCTTTATACATTTTTTACAGGCTTGAAAAAAAAAAAATTTTACATAAATTAAATTATATCTTTATTTATCTCCCCAAATAAAAATGAAAGAACATTACGCAGAACAAAGATCTATGTGCAAGACTACTTGTTCTCAGGACATAGTATATTTGACTCTATTCTTCGAATGAGTCTATATTATTACATAGGCTTAGAGTAATGTTTCTCACAATAGACTGGAGTCCAAACTAATCCGAGCTTGTAATTTAGGACTCCAAGCATCCAACCCATTGTATAATCAAGTAAGCGGTACTAACAATCAGAGTATTGAGGATATTGTGTATAATTTTTACCTAAATTAAGAAAATAAATTATTAAGTGCGTAATTCAATTTACTTCATATTGTGATTATCTGATAATTAATAAATCAGCATTTCAATAACATCTATCTTAAAAATATTGTAAGTAGGTATAACCATAAAGTTATCAAGCCTTACTTGACCAAATCTTCAAAGTAACAATGATATAATGTAAATGAATTTATAATTTTAATCAGAAATCATCAAGTTCTTAGGTTTTTGCGATTGCCACACATAGGAAATGAAACTATTTTTCTGGATTCAAATGGCGCATATTTGTTTTTTCAAACAAACCAGTGCTTCGGACCCTTTACATGGTCAAGGTTGACTGTGACTGGTCAACTGTGACCATGGGAATAGTTTCATTTCCTATAGAAATCCTCAAATGAAATTAAAATTTTCTTTAATGAAACTAGCTCTTCGGTTTTTAGTAAACTTTACAAATTTGGTCTTTTATACTAAACTGTAGGTGGGTTGTTTTATCCCTAAATATTTTTGAAAAGAGTGGTATTGAAAAAATCCAAAACTGTTATATAGTTGATATTGATCTAGATTAAAGATATTGTCAGCATACTGGCTATCTGGATGTTTGCCAGAGCTAGAATGCTGCCTGCAACTCATTTTTCATTATTATAAAAATAGCATTATTTTTTTAAGTGTGCTTCATCCTACAACATTAAACAAGTTATGAGTGTTTCAAAGACGCATCTAGATAATTGTATTTAATTATTAGTAGTTGACATACGGTTTTCCTTAAAAGACGCTTGAGTGTGTAATTAACCTTTTTTTTATCTTTATCTGTTAATCAAGTGACGGGACGAACAAGTCGTGCGTCTGATGGTAAACTATATGCCTGTCCATAACAGTTGCAGTGCCACTTAGAGCTTTAAATCGCAAAGATCTAAGGGGCACTGCCATTGCGCTCGTCACCCTTAGACATAAAGTTGACAAGTAGCATGTGCCTGTAATTTTACCGGCACCCTTACCCTTCAAAACCGGAACACAGTAATGCTGACATTACTGCTTGATGGCAGAAATAGGTAAGGTGGCAGTACTACCCTGGACGAACTCTTTCACAAGGAGCTCCACTGCTACTAAAAAACCTGTAATCAATATTTTTGTTAACATCATCATCATCAACTCACTGCTGGGCTCAGGTCTCCTCTCAGGCATGAGTTTACGATATAGTCCGCCACCGACAATTCCGAGAAACTCAAGAGGTGCGAGTCCGAATTAGAAATAACTGTTTGAGAAGCGGTAGGTCAAACGATTAATACCACGGTTTTTTAACTTACTTACAGAGGTACAATAAAATATTTTATAATATTTTACACGTGTATTTTACAAATGTTAGCATGATCAGCTTCACGTATGAGATTCGCCCGTGAAACCATACAGCCTGACAGTTATGGTGGATCTCTCAGATGTCTGTTTACGTTACGTTTTGTGTTTCGTTTAATTAAGGTAAACGATTATTTTATGGAGAACTGTGTACGTTTTTACAATAACATTATATATTAAGATTACCATTTCCTAAGTTTAAAACTTACATTAAAAGTATTTAAATTGAAAAGTCATATTACAAAATTGTAGACTACGTATTAGATAAAAATGTATGGAAGGATATCGTGAGTCTAGATTCCACACAAATATGATTCAAAATGTATTCCATAACATTTAAGTTTATTTGAAAAGAGCAATCCCTAGAGTTACTTGCTCGTTCTTCTCAGGGAGGTCAGCGTAGAGAACGATCAGTAGCTTAAAAAATTAAGTTTTCAAGTGTAAAAATTTTACCTATGGAATAAGTGATTATTTGACTTTGACCACGTCATCTTCGTATCAAGCAAGGGCTACATTCCCGATGCAGGCACACCGCGAAATGAAGTTGAGCATATTGTAGCATTCAAGATTTAAATTGAACTCTTGATTGATTGAACAATTGAATTGAACAGCATTTGCGCGTTCCCATTATGTCGTAACGTTTTATTTAGCCTGTTCCCATATTACGACTGTCTGTCGTGACTGTGTCGTGTACGTTTATTTTATCGTTGAATGACTGTAGTGTCTAGCCTGTTCCCACTAGATCGTGACGACAATTTATCGGTTCACGACCGTCTTGTCGTTTGCACGGCAGAATCGTTTGAAGCTGCGATTATCAGTCGTTACATTTTTATTGTGACGTTTTATTTATTGTCAGACGACTGTCGTTCTAGCTCTTTCCATTGTCACGACAGTTTGTCGTCGTAACGTCAAAAACATCGTGAACGACTTAGTTAATCGTGTTGTTCTATGTGTGAACAACTTCATTTAAATATACAAGCCCCGACACTTTAAACTGCACGACTATCTGTCGTCACGACATAGTGGAAAAGCGCCTTTAGGGCTTATATGGTCCTAAAGGCGTGGTCTAATTCAGGGATTATGTGGCCCTGTTGTGATCACCACTAAATATAACTTGGTGCCAAGACCAACACAATTAAAGAATCTGTAGAATATTTCTTGTATCGATTGTCTTAACTTCTTCTGGCTTAGTTTTTGCAGAAGCGTCTCATTCTGTGGCTGGAAATTGGGCAAGTGCTTATTTAAACTAATCAACATTCGGAGTTTATTCCTGTCCAATGCTTATTATGACTTATTATAATAAGCATTGGACAGGAATAAACTCCGTCCCTTCAGACTGATCTAAATCAGTCTGAATTGAAGAATTCCTGGGATTCTTGAGGCCGGTGTTTTTTAATAAAAAAACGTTTTAATCGAATTATTTTATTATATTTTTCGTAAAGTTTACTTATAATATGGACATAGTTATGCAAACTAGAACCAACACACAAAATGTCACTTTCGAGATAATTACATTTTTGTAAAAATAGTGTGAAGAAATAAATAGGTAAGTTATTTGAGACAAACAACGTTAGTTATGTGTAGCATTGAATATGATATAGGGAAACTATTATATTATATAGCAATAAATAGAAAACATTATGTAGGTACCTTTTTATTTAGTTAACGAGAACCATGTTCTAGTTTTCGTAATGAAAACGCTAAAGATCTACATACTTCAGAATACGTGACATGGATCCATTTAGCATACTTAAAAAATACAATATATGAAGTTAAGCAGCATGGTTCTTTTTAGTTATTAAAAAGTTACTTATTTAGGGTTGGTACCCTGAAGGACTTTTATTTTCTCCGTTTTTGCTTAGTATATTGCCAGGAACTTTTGTAAGCGGGTAAAGGACACGTCTGGCGTTCTACCTATATGTATATACATAACTCAATTTCACTCGAGGTGTGGGTTGGTTCTTGTTTGCATAACTATGTCCATATATTAATGGGTGAAACTTACTATTTTTACATAAGTAAATTATTTATATACCAACGTAGAACACGAAATACTAATCGAACTAAGTATATAATTCTATTCAAAAGGGGACAAGTGTAACGTGGTAAAGTTATTATAATTATAGGAAATGAAACTATTTTTCCAGATTTAAATGGCGTACATTTGTTTTCTCAAACATACCAACGTTGACGTCTGACAGTTGACCGGGGGGCGATCGTGGCCATGGGACCTGTAAATGGCCCGCCACGTTGGTTTATTTGAAAAAATAAATATACGCGATTTAAATCCGGAAAAATAGTATCATTTCCTATGTGTAACAATCGCGAAAACCTAAGAACTCGTTATTATAATTAGTTATTCATAAAATAATGAGGGGCGGCATAGACCATGAATGAAGCCACCCTAATAATATTATTAATATATTTATTAACAGAACGAGTTTTACAACTTTACAAGTTATGTAATAAATTACGAGTATACAGCAATTAACGATTCCGCATTATATTTAATCGTAATGTAATCGCTAAGTTCATACTGTAATGAATGTCAAAAGTCAGAAGAAACGTTTGTAAACATCACAAAAACGAAGTACCGTGGCCTGTGTAACCTAAAATCTCCGGTTATGCAAGTTTACTTGTTTTAACTCCCTTATAAGGTGCAAGCCAAGATTTTGCAAACTTTGACATGTATACTTATATGGATATTGCCAGTTTTTCTTAACTTCAGAGAGTAGTAACTTTGATACTTAGTACTTACTGACCTTAAAATACAATGTGATGTTTAAATGGGATTTCTGTAAGTGTAATTTTCCTTTGGATCGTAACCGTTTAAGGAATGACTAAACATAGTGTTTTCTCAATATAATTGTTAAGGTTATCGGTGTTAAAGGCAGTAAAAATGTTACTATAAGAAATAATTTGCTTATACATTTTTAATATTTACGAATTCAAGTTTAGATACATATTTCATCTATTGTAAATAGTTAATGGTTTCTAATCAATTAAATTCCTGTGATTTTGTACAAATCACATTCAAAAATAAACTTTATTATTATTATTTGAAAACTTTATTGTACACTACACTGAAGTGCAATAATGGCGGACTCAATGCCATAAGGCATTCTCTAGCAGTCTACCATTAGGACAAACAGAATAAAAACAATAAGTTAGTGCTACACTTAAAACAGGAAGAACAATATACTATTACTAATCGATAATTTGTATAGTATAAAATAAATATCATAATATAAACATACTTATTATACATATATACATGATAATAATAATAATGATAACGCACACACCCATAGCCCCGCACTAGGGAATACCTGTATCGCGGGTGCCATGGACACACTTAGATAACCACAAATTACACTCAAACTCACGAGACAAATAAATGTAGGCCATAGAAATATTTCTATTAGAAATACTTTTGAGAAATATTTGTATCGGGAATCGAACCCGGAATCTTTGCGTGGCAGTCCAGCATGATAACCGTTCGGCCACGGAGGCAGTCAAATACATAATAAACCTATGTATATATTACATCACATCTTGACCGACAAAGCAATTTTAACCTTTATTGATTCATATTTCAATGGGCATTATTGCATTGGATTTATTATGTAATCCATTCAACAAAATTGTACACGAACTCAAAAGATCGCTTAAACAGTTACGCATATAAAAAACTTACAAAGAATCGACGTATGCGCACGTAATCTGACTAACCACATGAGTTTCCTCGCTGTTATTCATTAGCACGCAATCTAAGTTGGTATTTAGACATACACGTAAATATGATTGAATACGCTACACTTCAGGATGTGCACAATTTCGATTAGGAAATATGCAATTGCTAGCTTACAGTGTGAGATTGTGAGATCTCTTTAGTACATAGGTACACTTGGTTTCCTGTATGTGGTAAGCAGGGACAGGTATTTTGCTGGAGGTGTTTCTTTAAATTAATGCGGTACCAGTAGAATTTTAAGTTCCTACTTTTTCTGTTACCGGTATCGAAAATTTTGCCGTTATATTCTAAATTCTATCTTTGAAAACTTGGTTTTGCCATTAAGTAAAATTATCGAAGAAAATTAAAAATTTGCTACTATTTAGGCCAAGTAAGTACGTCTTTCTCAATTACTCAAAAATTTCAGGTGCGGCTGGTTGTTAGGAAAGAGAGGATTGTAGGATTTTTTTAAGTATTCCTTCTTTTTTTTTTTTTTTTTTATTGGGGTCAACAAACAGTTACACATTTAAAAATAGTTCTTCTAAATATCATTTACTTTTAATTTTGTAATTTTTTTTCTAAGGCAGACCTTTATCTAAATTTCCAGTCGAAGTCTTCGAATTGAAATAAAAATTGTTCTAAATCTCATGTAAATAGTAAATAATTAAAATTTCTTACTAGCTTCAAGAAGAAAATATTAAGAATTTCGCTTAACACTGCCATATCAAATTTTCAATCAATCTGATATATACGAGTATTTAACTGCCTCTGTTGCCGAACGGTTGACACGCTAGTCTGCCACGAAAAGATCTCGGGTTCGATTCCCCCGGGAGAATTATTTGTATTGCCTACATTTACTTGGTGCAACGGGCTGTATCCGCAACATTTGCCCACATTTATTTCTCTCGTGAGTTTGGGTGCAATTTGTAGTTGTCTATGTGTGTGTCCATGGCACCAGCTGTGCAGGGTTTCCCTAGTGTCCTCGCGGTATGTGCGTTATTATTATTATCATACGAAATTTCGGCACACACGCATTCGACATGACACTACGGCTCAATTTATATTGCGGCGGAACAAAGTGGAAGCGAATTTTTGTAACATAGTACAGTGAACTTTATGGTCAGTCGTACAAACTGTATTGTAATAAATTGAGCCTACTTCGACAACCCGTAACTTTGACAAAACTGTATTTCTACGAATTTCACACTATTTAGTAAGTACTCATTACAACAATCGTTATTAGATTGTTGAATTTTGATAATATCGTCATCGGTGTCATCGATTTCGCGGAACATTGATTCTACTTTCACCACCAAATTAATATAATGATTCGATGATTCATTGACTTGGTATGATGACGACCTTTTCGCATTGATTATTTGTACTTTATGTTATACGTAAGTATACTACCAACGGATATGGTGATTAGAACAGAGAAAGGAATGTTGAGGTGGTTTGGGCATGTAGAAAAATTACTAAACAGATTTTTGATGCGAGTGTGGATGGATGGGTTTGAGGACGTCTCAGAAGGAACATTGACCAGATCAGTGATCCTATTATATTTATATAAATATATAACTAGTATGAAATTCAATGTGAAATCATCCTGCAAATGTGTATATACAATGCATTTTTTGCATTTTAGTTACTTTGTTTTTTAAGATACGAGTTTGAGAAAGTATGGCGACGACATGGCATTATAAATAACCATTACCTGTTTTTTTACCGATTTCGAATTATGTAATATTGTTAGAATCACCTAATAGAACAGCACGGCATTGTTAGAGATATTATATTTATTATTAGCAATACCACTTGCTAACAGTCAATGAAAACATCGTGATGAAACTTGAACGTCGAAGAAGGTTATAAAAAAATGTGCAAGTCCCTTTTTAATTACAGGATTACGGACTGTTGCCTAAACCATTCTTAGAGATAACACGTACCTACACTGGGATTTGTAATCCGTTGGATAGCTTTTTGTTTTGATACCAAGTAATGGAACAAACAAGTCGTGCACCTGGGGCCCAATTCTAAAAATTTTCTAGAAATCATTGACCATTATAATTCAATTAAGACTTCTTTGAGATCATATTGCAATGATAATACAAGAATGCAACGTATACTCCCGGACACATAATTCGAGCCACCTCGCATTTTTGTCGTAAAGGGCTAAAATACAAAAATTATCGAAGAAAAAGTTTTCTCCGGTTTTGCAAATCTAAATTCCCAAGAAGAACTTATGGAAAAGGCACTTAGTATACTAGTTTCAAAATTGTATAATAGTTTTTGATCAATCAAACACTGTTTATGCTTAGGGTGAAAATGCGTGAATTATGTGTCCTCGAATTATGTGTCCGGAAGTGTATATATTCGCTGAAAAATGTATTTAACAATGCAGGTCTTATATATTACATTAGATCCTACATTTGACCAAAACTAGGTATGCTTATATTTTACACAATTCTTATTTCACTTTTGATGTAGCATGCATTTAAAGTTAAATTAATACAATAGCATAAGAAGCAAACAATAACAATTGGAATTTAACCAGAAGTCAAAAATATAACATTATTATACGTATATTAATTTATTAATTAGTATTGAGTAACTAACAAATTTTGTTTTGCAATTTGTTGCAATTATATGTTATGTACAGGCGTACCAATCAAGCGCACCACTTGTTCGTCCCGTCACTTGATATTATAAAAAAAAACAAAAAAAATTGTTTACAATTTAATAAATAAAGCATCCGGTAATTTATTAAAAAAAATGTAATAAGATTTGTTATTCTGCTAAAATCTAGTTGCAATGGCAATTGAGTCTCAATAGAGCTTAGAGGATGAGAAAAATAAACAACAGAGTGTCGTCACTGTAATGGCAGCGATGGCATTAATTTATTGAATCACTAACTATTGATGTTGCCTTACTAAAACTACCATGAAAATTACTATGCATATCTTAATTTTTATCTCGTTTAATCAGCTATTTAGTCTTCAAATTAAAATATATATAATATTAAATAGACTACATCGAGTATAAAACCAGAAACAGAGATGAAATAAGGGCCATCCATATCTGGCACTCAATGGGCCTTATATCACTTTTAAATATCAACACCCGTTTGCACTGAAATCACAAATTGAAAAGCTGAAATAGTACAGCTTCAACAACTGACCTGTGTGTTCGTCTCCGTATATTCCAAAAATATTTTGTATTTATTGTAATAAAGATAATATCTCTAACTATGGGGGATGTGTGGGAAAAATAGCAAAACACATTCGTCTTCATCTACATCTTCATCAAATTATAAAGCAAACGGAATCACATTTCATGGGTAATTAAATATTAATTACGTACACACGCCAGCACATCAAGCTACACATTGACGTATCTTGTTCCATTGCACTGGAGGCGATTTTCGAACAAAAATGTGTAGTGTGCCGTTGTCCGTACATAGGAAATGGAAATTTAAATCGCGTATATTTGTTTTTTCAAATAAACCTTTTTTGTTGTGGTTTGTTTGATAAAACAAATATACGCGATTTAAATCCGGAAAAATAGTTTCATTTCCTATGTGTAACAATTGCGAAAACCTAAGAACTCGATATAAAATATGTAATTTTTCAATTTTCGTCCATTATAGCAAAGTTTTTTGTTTGCATTGACGACACCCGTCAATTGTTTCGAATTCGGGTTAGCCAATCGGAGCGCAATTGTAATCGTAATAATTTGGCAGAATAGTTTTCAAACAAATTGAATGACATTTCGTCTCTACTTCTGGTTATATACTCGATAACACTACACCATCGACGTGCCAGTAACTCGCCACTGAAGACCAGATTATCAAAAAAATGCAATCGCAGTTGAATAGCAGGTCATGGCTAGCCACTGACAGGCACTACTGTAATTTTAATCTTAAGCAGAGTACCAAATGTACAAAATCTTGCCATTGACACTATCGACACTCAACTGAGATGATTTAAAATTAGCAGATTTGGGGCACGGTGTTAAGCGACACGCCTTCCCATAGCAGTTGCATTGTGTGAGTTTTCAATTGCCAAGATCTGAGGGGCCCTACCACTGTGCCCATCATCCTAAGACATAAGTTGTCAAGTCCCACGTGCCTGTAATTTCACCAGCACCCTTATTCTTCAACGGTTTTGAAGTTCAAATTACCGCTTGGCGGCAAAAATAGGTAAGGTGGCAGTACTTCCCTGGACGAACTCTTTCACCAGGAGCTCTACTGCTACGAAATGATAGTGATGACGAAGATGAATTATAAATAACCTTTCTTTTTATAATAAGACTTTGGATTATTTACGTCGAGAGTGTGTAAAATGAATGAACATTTTATTAGTAAAAACGTTGCCAATATTAATTTCTAATAATAAAATCTGTCGTCAAATCTTGTACTTATTTTTGAACGCCAAACAGCCACACGTCGTCCCTCCCTAAACTGTTTGACCGAAGGGCGACCATATACGGGCAGCTTGAAGCAACTAGTATCGACTGCTTCACTACAGTCTTCTATGTATACATATACACCAAACCGCTCTGTCGATTTGCGTTAAGCAGTCGCCAGGCAAACACTGCTCGAGCTGTAGACTGCTCTCGCGCAGTTACCTCCGCCCGCGCTCTTCATTTCACGTCACGCGCAATTTTCGCTGCAGCAAATTCTACGCCACTGCCGTCGTCGTCTGAGCAAAAGTAACAGTAGTAGCGCTTCTTCCTCAAAATCCATGTTGCTACTGATTTCAATAAAATTGAAATTGTGACTTGTTGAGCAGTTGATATCAACTGAACTACTCCAGCAGTTGTCAATGGCAGCCTTAAGCTGTTGACTATGACTGCAAGAGCGGTCCGTGTATGTTGACCCTAAGGCCCAACTCACACTGGCGCAGAGTCGAAGCGTCGCGTCGCGTCGCTTCCTGTCTTTCAACTACAATGCCTGGCGACGAGAGTCGACGCGCGACGACACTCGCATTAGTGCTCCCGGATCACAGTGTGGTCGGCGTTTGACACCTCACTGCGCCCAAGTAACTAACTAAACTAAACTAACCGCTCGACTTCAACGCGTGTTTCCATATTTGCATAACACAAATTTGTACCTTAATGGGAAATTATAGATGAATATACTATAGGCGAAAAACATGATGCGTCGCGACGCTTCGACTCTGCGCCAATATGAGTTGAGTCTAAGATTCGCAGAGGTCGAAGGTTCGATTCCCGGGCCGGGAGAAATGAAAAATATTTGTATGGCCACTTGCTCAGATCTGATTGCACTAAAAATTCGTGATTTAGTCGATTCTAGCCCTATAAAACTAGATTTAGTCGTTACGCCGGTATGAAGTTATAAGGATATTTTGGAGTAACACACACTGGAGTAACTTTATTCTGGCGGCACCATTTTTCGATTTCGAGAATCACAACTCCTAGTTAAGTTCTGTTTGCTACTAGAAAAAGTCGTGAATGAGTCGGTTCTAGTAGCAAAATTTAAAGGAGTACAATTCACATATACTGTAGGTTAAAGCATCATATAATATGATCTAGTCCATCAGTCTAGGCACTGCGATGCCGTGGCTGTTGCCGGTGGCTCTATAAGAGGGAAATCTCAATGCGGTCACAGGTAACGCAATCAATGTAGCAACATATTCAAAATCTATATCAATTTAAAATAAAAGAATCATCGGCACGACAACAAAAAGAAATAACAATTTATACAAAAAAGTACACATACGACGATTAAGGGAGTATATTCGTTTTTGACAGCTGAGTAAGATCGTACGTCTTACTTAGTCTCTGCGCCCATTGGTGGGACGGCACAGCAAGAGAACCTTCGGCAACCCTACATACAGGCGCACAATGACGGCATTTATGCCGCGGTATCCTTAGGCATGCCGAAGTATACAGTCTACTACTATCTTTCAGCAGCAATCGCACTCGGCGTCCTGAGACCTGCCGAAGCGTCTCGACGGCTGCCGGCTCATTATCCCTAAGCTTACCGCAGCTTTGTTCGTATAGCTACGACCATTAACGTTGAAAAGTCAACTATGGCGTCATACAATTAAGTTATATTATTATTCGTCACATAAGAATCTCTTGCCTGTCCTTCCGTCAGTGGGCGCCGACGGGCCTTAAGGCCCCCATATATGGGACTATTTCTCTTCACCATCGTTTCAGACTGATCGAAACAACGAATCGATAGTGTACGTTTATGTCCTTGATATTAATCAGCGACCTATGGATCTTAAATTTAAATTATGTAGGATGTTTAGTTTTTTATCGTATCTAACCACATGCCCATTAACAGTATGTTTGTGTACATGCTACACATTACTAAACTTGCATTTTGCACAAGCTCTAGGATTTGTTAATACAACCTAAAATAACTAACTCTTATTTTTAAAATCATTTCAGACAACAAACAAAGAACAATACTTCTAAATTCCAACACAAAACGGTTTTTACCATAAATGTTTACTCACCAGAAGAGTACATAGGATGCACTTTAAGTTTCCGGAACTGGCCACTTACATAAACGATATTTAAAAAGTAATTACAATATTTGAAAATGGAACTCTTTGGCTGTAGAATACAGTTTGTTTCATCTGATTGTCACTTGTTTTTACATTGTGGCGTCATTTTAGAAATTGGTTGTCTACATCACCATGGATTTGTGAAAATTTTCGTAGTGTGAATTTTTACGATTTTAAGTGTAACTTAACAGCTCAGCGGAGCTTCGCTCGGCTTCAAACTCCTTTTGGCGATGAAGCTCCATGCAAGACGGCCAGACAGACGAATGAATTTTTGAAGGTGAACAACGTTGACCTTATGAGCCATCCCGCGTGCAGTCCTCGCCTGGCAACTTGTGACTTTTATTTATTTCGAAAAATTAAGAACCAGTTACGCGGTCAACGATATTCATCACCTGAAGAGGCTGTCGAAGAGTATATGTTTATATAATATGTTTCAGAGATTGTCACGGAGGAGTGGCATAAATGTTTTCAAAATTGGTTAATTCGTATGAAAAAGTGCATTAACGCTAATGGAGAATATTTTAAGAAACAATAAATTCATTTCTGACCATTTATAGTATTTTTTTCTTATTCATTCCGGAAACTTATAGTGCGTCTCACGTACGTGTGGTCTCGGATGGTCGACCTACCGTTAATCGGCACGATTTGCCATCACGCCTTGATTGTTAAAAAGATAATACAAAGAAACCTGTCTTGTTTTTCGTCTCCAAAGCTTGCGTTTAACGCATAATAAAATATAAACTAGAATAAAATTTGCATGAACGCGAGTGGGAATACATTTTTGTCAATATCCAAAATATAATATATAAAAATGATCTACCTCAATGTATTTTTCTCAAACATGTTCGGAAATATTTGCATTACTTTTAAAAAGAACTCACAAAGTTTGTCGTCAGAAGCCTACGACTCTTGAGCGGCAAAATAAGTATGTAAATCCATTTCTGTCTGCTGCTCTAAACTTTTAAATAGGTATATCGACTAACAAAGAGCTTAATAGAACTATCATAAAGCCAGCTGCTCGTTAGCATCATTGTCCATAATTGCGAGAATTAAAACAATATTGACTATGGAATTACCTATTTTGCGTTTAATTTATGGTCCCAAATGTACCTGCAACATATACTTTAAAAAAAGGCGGTAAAATAAAGGAAAGTACGTACTTTGAATATTTTGTTTATTTAATTTTTATTGCATTTTTTATATTTTCTTCGCGAAAATGTTCTAGCAAACATTGCGTAAATACAATAATAGACTAGACTGAGATGACACAGATTAATTTAAAACAAAAAACAAATTTATCACGGAAAACTTGTTTCCGGCTAAGATCAAACTAAAATACATGAAAATTATGATTAGTTTTTCTATTATACATTCTCCTTTATTCTTTTGTGTTTTATTATTTCCTCGCATTGTTTGAGAAAAGCATTATATATACCTTGGCGGAAACGGGGACTGCCTGACTCGTATAATCGTCCGTCAATCTCTTACTTCTAAGCCTCTGCAATAATGTACTATTGATGGAGAAAGGTGCCCAGATGAGAACTGGGCGCTTCAGTATAACACAGGGTTGGCAGGGTGCAATTTAGTTGGTGTTCGGTGTCGAAGTTATATATCGAATTATAGTCAAGTTACTGTCCTACATTTTAAATATTCCTACTACCTACAAGTGGTACAAATCTCTTAGCTTCTAATACTATTTCGTAGAGAATGACAGATTTTGAAAATGTTTTCTTGTACTAGTAATGAAGCTTACATTCCTACTAAAGCTTTTAAATAATCTTTTTAATTAAAACTATTTAAATTTGCTAAAGAATTGGGAAAAGATTTATCGCTTTGGATATCGTGCGATTTCGGTTAAATTTGTACACTACTTCTTTGCCCACTCCTGTATGCGTCAATTAACAACATTCTATTCTATCTAAGCACGTGATACGTTATATAATAATGAGTATTTTTTTGTATACTTCGTTTCAATCCATTTTGAACAAAAAGTAAAGAAACAAGTCACTGACGCGACCATAGACGATTTAGTGATGGCCAATTGTAACGCCAACTACACATCGATTAAATAATTGAATGAATCGATTTGTTCAATTGAGTCATACTAGCGGGTTTCCTTACATAACCTATATAAGCATATTTAAAATTTCAATTCAAATCCTCCTTCAAATCCTTACACTCAGATACTCGTTCGATTGCGATTGAAATGTTCGTTGTAATAATCGATTACTAAACTTTAATTGTTGAACCGAATGTTTTTTTCGAACAGCACTATGCAACCATAGGCAAGTCATAGAAGTGTAGATGAATAATAACCTGACTTTTGGATTACCATTTTTCAATTACGATGTTACGATTCTATTGAAATGAATGTTGTTGGAAAAAGTGATGATATATCAAGCCGAAATCTTCGAAATATTCGTGAAAGTGTTACTTATTCCATTTCTTTAGTGTTTACTTTAGAATTTTAACCAAACAGGTTTGTTTACTTTTTGTTCAAAATGGATTGGAACAGACTGTAATCTATTGTCGGTGGTAGATATGCAGGTTACTAACAGTGGCGAATGGTCCATGTAATATTTAGGCTTGTTTAAGAAATTTATTCGTTAGCTGAGTAGTAGGTGTGAAACGGAAAATATCTACGTACATACCTTCTGCATCGGCTTACGTTCTTATCCAACATGGCTATTGGCTATCCTAGAATTCCAGTCTGCAATGAGTTAATTTTTTGTGTAAGTTGAATGCTACAAATTTTGAAAATTTCGGCTAATCAACAATGCTCTTACGTTGGAATATGCTTTTTAGTATATTATAGTTAAATCAATAAATTTTGTCACTATAGTGCGGAAGTCGCGGTGATGGCCGTCTCAATCAACCGTGAGCAAAGGGGCTGTAAAAAGAAAAGAATAACTTTTTCCTTTTTATTAAATCTGTCAACATACGCTCCGTTACTATCTCTACTTTTAAAAATGTAGTAAGGTTCATTGACTTACAATTATATGGACGTCGGGTCCGCGCTAAAAAGTGTCCGAACTTATAGGGCGTTAAAATCGTATACAGAGCGTCATTCACGCTCTAGTCTTCGTTTGTTCGACTGACAGCGAAGCAAGCAAAATTAGACAGTACTGCGATGACATTACAATTTAAATTCAACGTTTTAGCTTTTTCATATTCCTTGAAATGTCACTACGTTTAAATAGGTTGACTAGGGACATTTTTTTCGTGGTTTTTGTATTAGACCCGTCGTCTATTTATTGGTAAGTCAATGGTAAGGTTAGAAAAATTTTATGTGTAGATGAATCAGATAATAACCCTCAACAAGATGATACCCTCCAAATATAGCCTGACGGTGTTGCCTCTCTTCACCATGTCACAGGAATCACGTGAGCGCTTTCGCATTCTTCTGCGATTCCGACGGTGAGTGTTTCGACTAAGCGCCAAACCTCCTTTCGCTTTCCGGAGAGAGATGTTTCTTCCCGTCTGCCGTCTTGAGCATCTTGGCATACGTGGAACACGTACACCGCCATCTCGGGCCCACCAGCAATGAGCAACAGAATCTCCTTTGATCTCCTGTCGATCATGGGCCCACGTTACGGGGGCTAGAGGTCATCGCTGCTGCTCCCTGTCCGCCCACTTCGGAGTTTTAATCTTTATAACTTAAAAATCAAAGCCTCCTTTAAAGGAGGAGAATTAGTTCTCTCTTCCGGTAGCAAAGGTTAACAATTTACTATAAAAACCATCCTTTACAATTTAAGGGCAAGGGCCAATAAAGGCTCTGAAGTAATTACTGTTGCCGTTCGCTAGATACTCATATCAGTAACAATTGCTAATTCTAGCAGGTGACAAAATGTATGATAATCTCAATACAGAGAACTATTAAAACCGACCTCAAAAGTTCGTGGAATTACATCTATTTGCCAAGTTTTATTCAAATCGGGTACCGGAAACTGCACGACATCGAATTCACCTCCTACTTCGCCAACCTTAGAGGCGAAATATTTTCTTCAAATTTAAATGGGTCTAATACTGAGGTAACCTCTTCCCTCCAAAAAACGAATCATCATAATCGGTTCAATAAATTCCGGAGCTATCGCGTAACATACACCGATAAAGCAGTCAAATTGAGAACCTCCTCCTTTTTTGAAGTCGGTTAAAAATCATTTACATGCAACGTATTTCGTTTTCTAATAACGTATAGCTACAAAAACTGTTCTATCAACAGCAACCATGCACACTTATGCACAAATTCTGATTAAATAATGATATCTAAGAAATTAAAGATTTCCGCTTTTTTTAACATCGTCAGACAGGAAGTAGATATTGAAATAATCAATTTGCAATCGACCTTACTTAACGTCGACCGATGTACGCGAAGGTTAGCTGTTATAGGCATTTTGGCACGGGCGAAATTGATCACAATGCTCATGAACATACGATAGAGTTTACAATGTTTTTTAATTGATCACCTTCTACTGATACAATGTAAATTATACGATGCATATTGTGTTCAATTTTGCATGTGTTGAAATTGAAACTCCTATAACTTGTTGTCCTAATTAATATGATTAATACGTTTCGGTCCTTGCTAATTACAATGACTCATAATTATTATATAGATTGTACACCGGGAAAGATACGTGTGCGAAAATTTGTCAAAAATTCGTTGAGTGTAATCACAATTAATACCCGTATAGCGGTCCTAATCACAACTCTGTTCGTCAGAGTATCTGAAAGGTTTCCTTTATTCCGGAATTAAACAAGCAAACTCGACGTTTCCGACGTGTTGCAAAGTGCATGGTCTCGAAGTCCTGATGTTAAAATCATAAATGTGTGAAGATCTTGGAGTTTTAAAACAATGTATACCTATGCAAAATTAACTGTCTTGTTTGTGCACGGATTGAGTGACCGTACCTTTTTAAGCAGTTCTCATGCAGTAACATGATGAGATGCTGGTGAAATTACAGGCACATGGGACTTTTCAACGTGTGTCTCAGGTTGATGGGCGCAGAGGCAGTCGTTCACTAAAAGTAAAACATTTCGATGATAGTACAAGTAAAAAATAATTAACATAAGCCAAAACGTAAATGAAATGAAATGAAATCATTGTTATTGTTGCTGTCTCACTCGGCGCTCACTTGGTAGTATTCCCATTGCACTCGAAATGAAGCGTAAAGGGAAACGGTGTATTCCTATGTACACTTCAAAACATTTGTTGATTTATTTTTTATTCTATCCCATATCCTAATTTTATTTTAGTCTATGTTAAGTTGTAACATGATTTACTATGACATGTATGAATATGTCTCACTTTCAAATATACAGCCTGTATTTGTTTTTTTTTTTCAAACAAACCAACGTTTCAGGCCCCTTACAGATCCCATGGACGGAAACATAAGAACTCGACACTGCATAGTACATGTTATTAGTATATGAGTCAATAACTTGTTAAATGTTTTTTAAATAACATAAGTCATAATGTCGCTTATTGCTACGACAAGCGACATTTCTTTAAGTATAAATATCCCATGGTTGCGAATACAAGTCGACGCCATTGTCCCAAGCGGAACGTCGAATATGCAAGAATGTGGAAATAAGCGCCATGCCCTACGTGTGTGCAATGTCGCCCAACATACCAAGTAGGTCGCGATGGTACGACCACGCTACGTCGCTGCGTGGTCACTCTTATTCCGGCGACGACTAGCGCAACTCGTTTTTCGCATTGTCTTTAAATATGAACATTTACACATTTTGCAGAGGTCAAGGAAGGCACTTTATTTACTACGTGGTGCTTTTGAAATGGTAACGTAAAAAAAAAAGGCAATTGTACATATTTACTTCTTTTTATGATATCAAGTGATGAAGCGAACATGTCGTGTGCCTGGTGTTAAGCGATACGCCTGTCCATGGCAGTTGCAGTGCCATTTGAGTGCAGTGTCACCCTGAGGCATATGATGACAAGTCACAAGTGTTTAAAATTTCACTAGCACATTTACCTACCCTCCAAAACCGGAACGTACTAATGCTCGCATTACTGCTTGGTGGCAGAAATAGGTAAAGTGGCAGTACTTCCCTGGACAACTTTTCCACAAGGAACTCTTATTATATCATCAACCTATCTATACGTCCCACTGCTGGGCACGGGTCTCCTCTCAGGCGAGGGTTTATGCCGTAGCCCACCACGCGAACTCTATGCGGGTTAGGGATTTCACTCGTTTTCCTGGGGTTGTGAACTTTCTTTAAAAAGCTTATGGTAAATTTTAAATTAAATTTCGCACATAAATTCCGAGAAACTCAGTGGTGTGAGCCCGGATTCGAACCTATGAATAATTTATTATTATTATCGAAATTATGAATAATTTATTGTTTTGTTTTTATAACATGTTGTTTCAATGGATATTGCGTGAGTATGATGAAAAGATTATATAGATTATTGCAAGTGTCTATAAAAACCTTTAGTATGCCGTAAGGCGTGTCACAGTGATTTAAAATGCATTCTTGTCACACCTTTATTGAATGTGTAGGTATAACAATAAAGTAAATAAGGTTGAGTAGATACAAGCGAACATTATTCATTACAATTATTTTTCTCTCATTATTTTTAACAAGGATTTTGACACTATAATTCGACGTTAGAAATTTCTAATGTCGCATGGGAGATTTTCCCCATACGACAAAATGTCACTTACGACATTTTAAAATTCGATACTTAAATTTAATAATTCGATACTTAAAATAATTTTGTTGAACTATCGAATTTTAAAATGTCGTAAGTGACATTTTGTCGTTAAGGAAAATGTCCTATACGACATTACAAATTTCACCATAGATGGTGTTTTGCCGGCCTCCTGGGTAATCCAAGTACGTGGTCAGTAAGGGATATTATGGAAATATTAAATACATTAATGTAAGTATAGATCTTTTTGGCTGCTTTATGTGAAGGGTCTCGCAGAACAATATTTATGTCTCCATTTCGTCGAATCTCCTCAATTCCAAGTCGTACTTTTTCGGCCCTAGTGTGTGTCACCCTCCACTAACAGATGGATCAGGTCTTCAATTCTTTTACAGTAATCACAGCGGGGTGAGACGCTTTGATATCTATCAAGTGATAAAGTTTATTTAGTGGAATGTGACCAGATCTAATTCTACATGCTGAAACAAATTACAATATAATTATATTGCATAGGTAATATGACATTTGAAATCGTCACCTTGATCAAATGCCATTCCTGCAGATTCCTCGGAGAAGAAAGAACAATCCCACTTTTTAAATAATTTTTTATTAATATTGATCATTTACAATATAATATTTTAGAAGCAACCTGGAAAACCTGCTCTAGTAGCAGTAGAACTCTATGTGAAAGAATTCGTAAAGAACCACTTCTTATACCACTATTACTGCCCTTGACGAACTCTTACCATCACCTATTTCTGACGCCAAGCAGTAATGTGACTTACTGTGTTTCTGTTTTGAAGGGTGCTGATGAAATTACACGCATATGAGACTTTTCGACTTGTGTCTCAGGGTGACAGGCGCAGTAGCAGTGCCCTTCAGGTCTTTGGAATTTCAAGCTCTGACCGGCACTGTAGCTGCACGACTTGTACGTCCCGTCACTTGATGCTATATCTAAAGTAGTTGATTGGTTTGCTGTTAATAACCTACTTCTTAATGAGAAAAAAACAAATTGTGCGAAATTTACATTACCCAATGTTAGAGAAACGGTTACAAACATTGTAGTTAGAAACGAACAATTGAATCTTGTGGATACAGTTGTATTTCTAGGTATAACGTTAGATGCTAAATTGCAATGGGGTCCCCATATAAGTAAGTTGTCAAAACGGCTTGGCTCTGCAGTGTACGCGATTAAAAAAATAAGGAAACTTTCAGACGTCGAAACAGCTAGATTAGTTTACTTCAGCTACTTTCACAGTCTAATGACATACGGCATTTTGCTTTGGGGTAATGCCGCCGATATCAATAGAATCTTTGTCCTGCAGAAACGTGCAGTTAGGGCAATTTACAATCTGGGCCCCAAAGTATCTTTGAGAGATAAGTTTAAGGAAATTAACATTCTTACACTAGCCTCACAGTACATTTATGAAAATGTAATTTATGTTAAAAGGAATAGTAATTTATTTATGAAAAATAGTGACAGACATAACATTAATACGAGGAATAGAAATAAACTAGCTTTTCTTGATAGTCGTCTTCACAAAGTCAAAAAATCATTTAAGGGGCAATGTATACGCTTTTATAACAAGATTCTGGTTGATATACAAAATTTGCCTTTCACGAGGTTTAAAACTATAGTGAAACAAAAACTTTATACTAAAGGTTATTATACAACTTCTGCGTACTTGGATGACAAAAATCCGTGGTAGTAACCCGTTTAGCTCATGGAGGTAGTCTCGATCTCTGATGTTTCAAATAAAAAAAAAATATTGTAAATGTTATTTACAAAGAGCAACCCCTAGAGTTTCTTGCTCATTCTTCTCAGGGGAATCTGCCTTACGAATGAGCGGTAGAGTTTAACCATTGTGACGATTTCAAGTGTAATAATGCTTACCTATGAAATAAAGATTATTTTGAATTTGAATTTGAATTTGAATTTGAATTTATCAAATAGAAAAAACTACCACGGTTTTTTGTCATTCATGCAAGCAAAAACTGTATAATAATACTTTACCAATATAATACCATACCAACCTTCAGAAAAATTTTTCTTTAACAGTATATTTAAAAGTATATTTAGTAGTAAGTAACAGTATATTTTTATAGCTACTGAAGTAAACCTACTCAGAATGTAATTACGAAACCTTATCAAGTCAACTCAATCAACTCTATTAAATACATATTTCAAGTCTAAAGCTTTACAAGTGACACAGAGCTTTCACTGCCACGATTAGGGTTTTCTTCTAACAAATATCGTAAGCTAAAGTTCGAGCATTTGCCAAGTAACATTACAATGTAACTTTTCATTCAATAGTCTCGTGCCAAAGTAGGCCGCCGCGTCTGCCGTCGACGCGCTTGCGCACCTGTCACTGGCAGAACTGGTTATACCACTAACAACTGTCATAACATTGTTCACATACTTTCAATACTCTAAATTCCAATGTCGGGGAAAGCATTTTGGCTGCTCTGTCTTATTTTTTATGTATGTCAATTACTATTTGCTTTATGTAAGATACTAGAATAGAAGTTATAGGCTCTGTAAGAACGTTTTTTATATGCTGATATTTCCTACAAAAATAAGACGAGGGCGGTTTCACAAAGGTGGAGAAAAGGAAGAGGAAATCCACCACCAGCTGTAACCTGTGTGGCACTGCACCGACAGAACCGAACTTTATGCTGCGTCCGGTCATACCGACGACGCTGCTGTACCTGTCGCGACTGCATTACTCCACGAAGTCTTGAGGAGATAGTAGAGTACATCTAAAAGTCAAATACACCCTGAGAGTCGAGCGGCTGGAGTCCCGTTACAACGTGAATTTTAATTCAGTTGTAGTAAAAGTGCCGACCGAACATCTGGACTTGATGAAGGACGACTTTTGGCCGAAGGGTATTTATATCACGATTCCGCGGCCTGTTACCTGACACCAGATTGCGCCACACGTAACGCACACCACGTAGCCGGCAAGTGCAATTGGTAAAGAGTCCTTACGGTATATATTATGTGGGTCATGTGGATTGAACGAAATAAATAAATAAAATAAAATAAAAAACAATAAATATAGGTGTTAAGTCACTTTAGGTCCTAAGTGAAAATGAGTACTGGGAACGCATTGCTTTTTCCAGAAAATTTAGAATTAAGTGATACTTTTGTTACCACAGCTAACACCACACATAGTATATTTATACTTAATAGCTTGTTTATAAAAATAAATAATTAGTAACTTTTTCTTTTTTTTTTTTTGGTGTCAATTGTGTATTGACATATATATTTTCTCTCTTTCTTTAGAACTAAAAGAAGTTTAATCTTTATCTTTTATTCATTAACAATAAATGTTAAATTACAAATAAAACATAATAAATGTTATATATTAAAAACCTGTGATATATCGTACCCTTGATATAATAATGCGACATGTGATATCGAAAGTGCATTTATCACATCAAAGTCATAAAAATAATACGAACTACAAATTATGTACACATATCGTCGCCTTAGAGTGAAAACCTCGCATACGCGTTTACAAATACTTCGATTTTACTGATTTTTGCTGAAGAAAAACATATAAACTTCATGCTCAAATACTATCTATAAATCATGCTCAAATATAGAAAGAGGTTTAATTTATCAAATTAAAATGCTAACTACAAAGGTTTTAGGCGTTTACTACATTTTACACCACATTTTTATCTTCGTCCTTAAAGATTACGTAGAAATCACATAAGAGGTATTCACTCTAAGACGACGATATGTGGAAATTTATAACTCTCCTATTTAAAACATTAAAAAAATTACCACCTAATTTCGTTAGTGGAATTTCCTGGAAAGTTGTCATTTTAATGATGTGGCCTTATTATACTAAAGGTTCAATTATTTTTTTTAATTTTTGACATAGCAGACGTATTTCGAATTCCAGTACCTGAACGGCATCCACATACCTGTTGTTCAGCACGGTGACAAGTTCATAGCGGGCGCGGGAGCGGGTGCGACCGCTGTAACGCTCACCTACCCATTGGACACGATCCGAGCGCGACTCGCCTTCCAGATCACTGGTGAGCACAAGTATACCGGCATTGTGCATGCTGCAACTACTATGTTTCGGACGGTTAGTACAAAATTGTTCTTTACGTTCTTTCATAGTATATCTCGTTTTTTAAAATTTAAACTTATTTTGAGAAACATTACAGTTCCACGAAGAAAAACTATGTATAAAAGTTTTTCTTCACAGATGGCCCTAAGGCAAAAAAGTCGTTAGAAACCAAAAATATAGATCTGGAACAAACACATGGAAAAAATTGTGAGGTCCGTTGGTTCGTTCCATGGCATAGTTGGCATGGCGTCTGCCACGGTTTGCTGGGAGACGTTGGGTCGAATCCAATCGGATCGAAGTGTATATTTTCTAAGTCTTCTATCTTTGTTTAATAATTATAACAGTTAATTTCCCGAAAATTAACTTTTTCCTTTGGTGACCATGTTGGTTACAACGTATGATATACACATATAAGCTCTTATGAACTCAGAAGAATCTAGTCTATCCGATATTGATTAGGAACTGAGAAGAGTCGTAATTGATCCGGTTAGTTCAATGTGGTTTGACGGAATTCAGCTGTTTCTAGCTGTTAAAAACGTTTCCGATATGCTTGTAATTTACGATATTTTCCGTATCCACGCAACTGATTAGTAAATTGATGACAAGATCACGTGGCAAAAGAGCTGCTTGTGAAAAAGATCGTCCAGGGATGTACTGCCACCTTACCGACTTCTACCGCCAAGCAGTAATGTGAGCATTACCTTAAATTTTGAAGCAGAAGAAGAAAGTACGTAAGTAAGTAGGATATGGGATTTGTCAACTCCTCAGGTGTTTGCTAGCCAATAGGCGCACGACTTATTCGTCATGTTATGAGATTTCATAAAAACTGTGAGGAGAGGATGTGATCGAGGATGATGAAGTTTTTCGTAGAAAATATCTACAGGATGTAACCAAAAGGCACGACCATGTGTGGGCAGACCCATATCTTTCTACTTAAGTTTTTTTTATGCGCCTGATAAGCGACGCGCCTGTCCATAACAGTTGCAGTACACTCAAGAGTTTAAAATCACAAAGATCTAAGGAGTACTGCCACTGCGCTCGACACTCTGAGACATAATGGTTGAAATTTGAAATGTCGTCAGGAATATTTTGTCGTAATGGAAAATGTTCCTTAATACAAAATGTCGCTTACCACATTATACACTTGCCCTTATATCGACAGTGGAAATCTGAAATGTCGTAAGAGACACTTTGCCGTAAGGTCTTTTTCCTTAACGACAGAATGCCCCTTACGACAAGTTCCATGTGCCTGTAATTTCACCAGAACCCTTCAAAACCGAAAGGCGGTAATGCTCACACTACTGCTTGGCGGAAGAAATACATAGGTAAGGTGGTAGTACCTCCTTGGACGAACTCTTTCACAAGGATTCTACTGCTACTAAAATTGTTTATGATACCTCAATATCATACCTATCGAACCTTACTGGAAGGACACTATTACCTATACAAGTAAGCTTAACAGGGACCTCATTGAGCTAGGTACCGGCCTCGGATCAGCCCATTTACACAGACTTCATCCGGTCAAAAGGCTAGTGCCTTGTGTGAGCGAGAGCGACCCCGGGCATGTACACCATTCTCCCTACTGGCCGGATAGGTACCGGAGCTATTGTCATCGCTAAGCCGTTCAATCTATATTAAATTAACAAATTTCCAGCAGAGTTGTCGGCAGACCATATATAGGCAGAAAAAATTGTAATTGTTTGTTGTAAGCGCGATTATTAGCTAGAATAAAGTTAATACACATATTAATTAAAAACCGGAAAAAAATTCCGCTAGCATGGTGGTAGACAATTAAATAAAATAGCCTACAAATCACGTGTAGATTCCTCTCATCTTACGTAGTCCACGCCTCATTAACCAGCTAATAAAAGCATCGTACAAGCAAATGACTTGCAAATCGCGAATTGTACCGATAACTGTAATGAGAACTTACGGTAACTATATTTATGTGTTTACCTGAACAACTAAACCGATTACAAACAACCACTGCCACACTTAAAAAACTGACTATGTCAAAATTGTTTCACAAAAGAGACCTAATACTTACTTAAATTTGCATTGAATTGATGTTCAATTATTTTTTGTGAAATTACTCCACTAGTTTGTCATAATTATTAATACAAAGATCGAATACTCAGAAAAAATTCCTTCGATTCAGTCGGGTTCAAACCGACGTCTTCTAGCAAACCGTGACAGGCGCTATGCCAACTAAGCCACGGCACGAACCAGCGGACCTCACGATTTTTTCTATGAGCGTGTTGTCGGATTTGGTTTTCAACGATTTTTAGCCGTAGCGCCATCTATGTGAAATCTATGAAAGTATTTCGCCACCCAGCTAGGTAACTTTACAGCTACCAAGCTCTGGCTAGATCCGGAGCGAAGGATTTTTTCTGAGTGTTCGACCTTTGTATTAATAATTATGACACCCCTAATGATTCTTATGGCAGTTTCCCTGTACCTCCTATGGTTACGGATTTAGTAGCAGTAGAAGCTCCTTGTGAAAGAGTTGGTCCGGGGAAGTACTGCTATTTTACCTAAATTATCAGACTGTATTTCTGCCGCCAAGCAATAATGTGAGCATTACTGCGTTCCGGTTTTAAAGACTTATGTCTTAGGGTGACAGAGGCAGTAGCAGTGCCCCTCAGATATTTGTGATTTAAAGCTCTGAGTGGCACTGCAGTTGTTATGGACAGGCACAGCTTACCACCAGGCACATTTTTTTCGTCCCGTCACTTGATATATATTGTCAAGCAATAAACAAGACATTCAACCGGGTGTCCAGTAGAGTCGTATTGTATCGCTCTTCGTGTTGTTGTATTTAGTGTCTTGTATGATTTAGACATTGGTACTACCCGTAAGGGGGGCCGATGACCTGGTGGTGGTGGTAGCGTTCTTTTGGGGAGGCCTATGTTCAACAGTCAACTGGTCTTTCGGCTGAAATGGTGATGATGATTGTGATGCAAATTTTCATGAAAAAATACAAAGTACAGTGTGTTTTAGTGTTTAAAGATTTGTTATGGAATTTCACTAAAAAAAGACTAAAAATCTTTTATAGGCTGTTCTGTTTCTTAGGGTCATTCTAGAACTTTGCATTGAGTAATGCTCAAGTCAGGATTTGAGTATGGTTTAAAGCACTCGAAATCATACTCAAGTCCCTGCTGTTAGGGTCGTATTTCCAGTGCAATCCTGGCTTGAGCATTGAGTAGAGTTCTAAAATACGACCCTCAGATTGCAAATATATTTCACAGAGCGTATTTCGGCTGTAAATGGCACCTTATAAATACTATTAGATGTATTAAACAATTTGTTTTTTGGCCTACCCACACTAGTGTTTATAGTGGCAAGAACTGCTTAAGTTCGGTTTACGGTTACGATAAACGGTTTTTTATTTCTTGTAATAGTTTTTAAAACATACTTTAACTGTCGCGGCCAGTTCATTAGATCCTCACACAATCCCCCGCTGCCAAAGTTTGGGAGAAAAGGCTGTCCCCTGCGTCTTTGGGATGAGGTCTTTAGGCTGTCATATGGATCTCCCCTAGGCTGGCCGCTTTGGAAACAATCGGATTGGCTGTAAAGCCCTTAAACAGCAAATTTTTAGTGCCAGGTTGGTTGCAGTGTTGATTGTTCCTTACGATTGAGCGTGATGGTGTTATTAAAGCGAGTAACACTATACATTAGCGCCATTAGCTTTGACTACACTTTTTCAAATAGACTCAAGGCGTGACGTATTGAGTGACGTAGACTGTACACGATACAGAGGGAGCAATCTACTGTAATGTGTAGTTACACAGAGTACATAGAGTTCTATATTCTTAGTGATTTATTATCTATAGATTGATCTGTGCAGGGTGTAACAAAATTATCAGTCCGTATTTCAGCTGATTGATTGATGATTCGCGATTGTTACACCTTGGAGATGAAACTATCCTGTTTTCTTTTGACTGCCGTAACCACGGGACCTTTATATGGCCGGAAACTTTGATTTGTTTGAAAAAACAAATATACGCGCACATACATCCATCAAAAGTGTCTAGGGATCAAGGTATTTTGTTAAAATATTTGATTAATGAATACCTTATCAAAATTAAATAAAAATATTTAAAATTTATTAAATTATTTATTTTTACTATTCAAAATTGACCAAAACGCCGTTGGTGTTAAAAAAAAATTTTAAATCCTGATTTTCAGTGATTGGCAATAACGTGGTTGATCCCTTGGTACTTTTGATGTTTGTAGATAAAAAAAAAACTTTTTATTTATTTTTTACCTACATAATATTTTTTCTTCCCAATGTAGTTTATTGTTATTGTATTATATTTACATACATAAACTCACGCCGTTGTCCCAAAGGAGGGATAGGCAGACACCAATTTTTTTTTTTATATAATAGTACCGATATGGTTTATTTCCAGGAGGGCGGCATACGCGCTTTGTACCGGGGATTTGTACCCACCATGTGCGGCATGATCCCATATGCAGGCTTTAGCTTCTACTGCTTCGAATACCTGAAATTCGTCTTGATGAAGTATCTACCTTTGACATTCTGCAAGAAGTGTGATAGAAATACTGGTAACATTCATTATTACAACATTTTATACTATCATATTACTATTACTGTTTTATATTACTTTCTATGTTTAATAATATTTTGACTAAAGGATTTGAATCCCAGGTCAGAAAAAAAATAAAAAATCAATATAATTATCGATATAATTGAACATAGGGCTCGGTAAATTATAACGTCGTTTACTATTAAATCCACCAGGCGCACGACTAGTTCGTCCCTTAATTTAATATCACAAAAAAAAGAAAAAGTCAACCTTTTCAAAGACAAACTCAAATTCATCTCCAATTGCTTGATCGCACGGTTCATGACTTCATGTGAATAAAAAATTTAAAACTTTCATAATTGGAATCAACTTCAAGAAACTTGATATAGCCACAGAATACCGAATAGTTTAGGTAGATATCGCGCTTTGAAATAAACATTGTCACTAAACGAAAAATGCAACTTTCCGGACTTTAAATTTAATTTAAATTGCCCTAGAACGCTCGGAGTGTTCTAGGGGTTAAGTGGCTTCTTTTTCAATCTTATGATTCTCTCTCGTCTTCCGACATAATAAGCCACATGAAACAACAAACTTTTTTCATTATTTTATTCTTTTGATTTCCGGTAGAGTACAATCAATGCTCTAAGGTACTTGCCACCCCTTTTTTTGCGAGGCGAGAGGGAAATACTTTATGCATACCCTTAAGCCCGAGGAGGCCCCGACCGCCTAGCAAACCTTTTGGTTCTGAGAACTTTCATAGGCATTGAACATGACAAAAAATTAAGGAAGTCCACCTTTTTGGTTGTAATTTGTATTTATGTAATATAATTAAAGGCATGTATTTAAATGATCATTTTACAAAAAATCTAAACGGTCAACTTTTTAAATGATTAATCCTCTTTCTCTGAGACCTAGAATAAATTAAATCGATGGACATTTAAATTTGTTCTGAGCTACGCAAAAAATGTTTGATTTGTATAAATTAACTTTGATAGTTTTATGTTGGGCCTCAAAACAAAACAAATGAGCATTAAAAATAAAATTTTGATACTTATTTCTAAAACTAAGTAAATGTTGATTATATTTGTATAGATTATATTTGTATAGTAATATTATATTAATTATAATATAATTTGACCTGAAAACATATTCGGAAACTCAACCAAATTGGCTTCTGGCTTTTTTATGTACTAACCTAATCTACTTAATGGAGGGTGCACTTATCAGGAGATCAATATCAAAAGATATACTGCTTATTTACGTCATCAATCGTTAAAAGAAAAGAATAATGACCAATAGTAAAAAAAGAGGATCAAATATTATTTTTGAATAACAAATATTAATTTAGTATGCTTTAACATAATAATAGTGTTAAAGGATGCAGTTCATTTATAATTTATCCGTAGACCAACTAATATAGATGGAACAATTAATATATCAAACATAAAAAAATATCGTTTACATAAAAAAGTGCACATTTACAATAGATCAATTATATCTTTGAGGATCAAATAATATTATCCCGTAATTAAAAATCAAATTGACTTAAAAACGTCAACGTCAATTAAAATTAAAACGTCATTCACTTGATGAATTAATTAAGGACGTGATACCAAAATGAATTTTACGGCTCACAGGTTAAAGATTAAGTTTTGTTTAACAACTATCTTCACACTGATCTATTCCGTACCGAATAGACGGTTAGGGGATCAGGTATCTTAGAGCATCGACTGTACTTGACTCTACTCTAGATTTGTTATAGGAAACAGTCTTTGTAGAGATTTAGGTTGACCTTGTATTTCATTTCGACGGAAATAAATTCATCACAATCAGACAATAAATGCCTTTTATTATTACTATTGGATTGTAATTGCTAAGCGCGCCTTCATGACTGAATAGGTAGTTCCGGATTGTTCTAGAATGCATCATATAGTCGTTTACTATTACAGGTGGTCTAGTATTGACAGTACCCGGTAAGCTTTTATGCGGCGGCCTAGCAGGCGCAGCGGCTCAATCGGTGTCATACCCTCTCGACGTCACCCGCCGACGCATGCAGCTGGCGTGCATGGACCCGAAAACTGAAAAGTTCGGGTATGTACAGTTTCGCTTATATGCTTGTAACTAATACACAAAATGCAAACTGATATATACTTTCTTTATATCTTGTGCACTACGCCCGAATGCAACTCTACCGCTCACTTTAAAGTGATATAAGGTTCCACAATATCTGCTTTTATTTTTGTCTAATTGCCTTAACTTCACAGCCAATCTGTACGACGTATTACGGTTTAACACCTAAACCAATATAACAAATCTTTATTTTTCTTTTTTGAACTAAATGAAAATTCTTAAGAGTGAGGACAACATTTTTAAACTCAATTTAGTACAGAATTCAATTACTCTGTTAAGTCTTTATCAAGTTCCGTAAATACGTCTTCTAATACGTCTTCTAATTGTCGCGTTTGTGACGTCGCGGTGTTGTTGAGCTATTTTGTGTGTGGTTTATAAAATTGTTTTATGAAATAGCGGTCAATATAATGAGAATATGGTAATATCATCTAACATTAAATCGCAGCAGCATAAAATGGGCATACCTGTGACGTCATGCCTTAACGTGACAATCTATGTGTTTACTGACTTATTAGAGTATAAACGAATTAGCAAGAGTTGTCGTGAACAACACATGTGTGTAGGTTTGTGAGTGTGAATGAATCGATAGGTATACACGATCGCAGCAACGAGGTTTGAAACTCTTCCTCCATTCGCGCTTGCACACGCTCAGATTACGGCGAAAAAAAGACAACTATTAATTGAGGTTCCTCAGTTGTGGTTTACGTTCGCCAGATGGCACCACATGTACTTGAGATCCAGTCAAGTGCAGTTTCTGTAAATATTTTTAATATAAATATTTTAAAGCCACTTACGTTCGATTACAGTACGACATTACGATATTTGGTTATACCTTTAATAAAAATGGAAGTAAGTTAATTTGCTACTCCGCGAACCCAGTGAAGGTTAAATCGTGCAAAATAGCTGCGTTTGTGTTGAATTTTTTTTTCATGCAGTTAATTATCCCACCCTCCCTCCGCATAAAATTAATAAAATAAATGTAATTTCACCAGCACCCTTACCCTTCCAAACCGGAACGCAGTAATGCTCACATTACTGCTTGGCGTCAGAAATAAGTAAGGTGGTAGTTCTTCCCTGGTCAAACTCTTTCACAAGGCGCTCTACTGCTGCTAAATATTTGCCTACATTGCCTACTTCTAGGTCCTTCTTTATATATAAATATAAATCTGCACTTACCAATAGAAAAGGAGAGCTGTATAATTATTATTCTATGTACTTACAGGCACTATAAAGCTAAATATCTGTCACTAATAATTATGCTACTTGTATTTCTATTGCATGACTCGCACATGGTGACGGCGACTAAACAGGAGGTGGGTTTTTTTTATTATTATTTATTTGTGTTTGATACGGTAACACTTAATTTATTTTTACCTGGATATACACTTCCGGACACATAATTCGAGCCACCATGCATTTTCAGTTTATTAAGTGCCCTAAGCTTATCAAAAGAATATTTGATTGATCAAAAAGTATTATGCAATTTTGAAACTAGCATACAAAACGTCTTATGGTAAATAAGCCCTTGTTAGGAATTTGGATTTGCAAAACCGGGTGGAAACTTTTGTTTGATAATAACACTTTTTTGGTATTCTAGCCCTTTACGATAAAAACGCGAGGTGAGTCGAGTTATGTGTCCGGGAGTATATTTTAAAAATTTCCACCTATAAGTAAATCTATTAAAAATCCCCTAATTATTTTGTAATTTGTATGTGATTGTTTTTTAACTTATTTTAACTACTTTGCCTGTGATTTAATATAATTTGATTTTTTTTTATAGTAAACTTATTATGCACGACATTATTATTTTATCTCGTTAAAATAAATGCAATATTGTGTAAAGAATATTTTCAGAGACCTCGTTGTATGTAAAACAATGACTTTCTGGCTCCTTCAACAGTTCCTTCTCGGATTAATAAAATAAATTTTACAGCTCGGGGATGATAAAGACGCTAACCCTGATATACCGCGAGAACGGTATAGTAAAAGGTTTGTACCGAGGCATGAGTATCAACTACATCCGAGCCATACCCATGGTGGCAACCTCGTTCTCCACATATGAACTAATGAAGCAACTCCTACATCTCGACACGGGAATGGCGGTTTCTTAATTGTTCTCTAATTTGACTCTAAATTTCAAATGTGGGGATTTGGATTTTGTTAGGTGGAGGAGTTCATTATATGGTAACCACCATATAACGAACTCCCCCAATCAATAAAAATTAAGAATGTGGCGATGTGAGTTTATAAACTCTAAAAATCTATGGCATTTTAGTTAATAATGGTTGGGATTACAAGAAAGTGTACGAAATAACTATTATTAATTGTATTATTGATATTATCTCGCCCGCTAAAGGTTCATAGGTCTTCTGCATTGTCATTGACCATATAATCTTTCATAAATACTTACTTTTACTGTACGATATTTGAACATAAACAAACTTTAATACAAATGTGGATACTTGGTAGAAAAGAAGGGCGTAAAAGCCAATTCTTATCAATATTGAGTTCATGATGCTGTAGCAGAGGCTTAGCAGAAGAGTTGGAGGGAAGTTAAACGCTTGGTGTTCAGATTATCATTGCGATACCTACGTCAACTGTTTTTTTGTCATTGTCAGGTTTTAATGTAAAAAGCTTTATTAATTTTGTATTGCAATACAAAAATTCTTTTTATTGTATACCAAAATAAATACAATACAATAATTAAAATAAAAAGAAATGAGCTGTGGTACAATGCGCGGTCATATCGCTTTAAGCGATTTCTGTCAGACAACCTTTGGATGGAAGTAATTATAATTCATAGGAAAAAGTCGGTGGTATATTATGCTCCTCGATTTTTTTATAAAAAAATATAAGACACAAAAAGATAAAATTCGTAAAAAACCCAATAAACGAATTTTGTGAAAAAAATTAACAAAAACAAAATAAAAACGGAAAATGACCAAAAATTAAGTTGGCGTAGTGTTTATTGGAGGTATAAATTTATTCGTGAACAACCCTTAACTTTATACAACATTTGGGTCAACGTAACGTATACACTAAACTTAAGTTAGAGAGACAGAGAGGACAAACATACCTGTCTGTATATACAGGCCTACCGCTTAACTGAGTCGGTTCCTGTGGGAAGAATGACAGATTACGCAACAATTATGTACGGGATAATTTAAATAAGATTTATTTTACGATATTCAACAACAAGTTGATTGAGAATGGTACCAAATGTCTTGTCCATTCATTTCAATTATCAATGAATGGCACTCCTCATGGAAGAATGGCATAAGTGGAGTTAAGTCAAACATGTTTATTGCTCCATTAGATACAGAAAAATATAACCCACATGCTCTCCAATTCTTCTAACTCTATGTACAACATTAGTCGATAGAATTACAATATTTGAATGAGGGGCGCATAGATTTTTTATTATCGTTTCACATAACAACAATTGACTAATTTGGTAGGCACTTTTTTCAATCAACTTGCTAAGTTGAATATCGTCAGAAAGATCTTGTTGAAGATCCCGTGGGCAGCGCGACTTAACTATTACGTAAACTGTCACTCGTCCCGTACCGCGAAGCTTTCTCAGGAAACGGCTCAGTTAAGCGGTATGCCTGTAACCCAAGATTCTGTTATTTGATAAAAATGTAACTTAAAAAAAAGATATGAACCAATTTTTTCTATATACTTTACAAGTTTTGTAAGCTTTGGAATTTGACTTCTACGCTCCTTCTTCTTCGTAAGTGTTGTAAACTTTATTTACATTGCCAGTATTGCTTACATACATTGCTAGAACCCCACATTTGAAAAAAAAAAGAAATATGTTGTAATATAAAATTGTCACAAGGCCTACAATTTAACTTGGGCCAAAACACAATTGGCGTCTATGTTGTAGAGTAATAATACTTATGAAAAACTTGACTCAGACGGTATAAGTAATGTTGTTTTTTTACAGTGTTGACTGTTTTAACGATTTACTAGAAACATGTAGAGTAACTATAGATGCATAAAACATCTATAATTTGCAGCAAAAGGGGTCTTATGCCTTTTATCGTCTCCTTTTATTTGTAGAACAAGTCCTGTATAGTGATTTAATATCTGCGTAGTAAACCAAGGGCAATTATTATAAATATGTACTCATATCATATTTTCAAGGTATTATATAGCAAAGACGCTGTTTTTAATACCTAAATATTTAAGTAAAAGATATTCTGTTGAACAGGGTCGTGAATTAAATCCAATTTCGTACTATAAGTACATCGGCATTATAGCTTCTTTCTACATAAATTGTGCCTTTTAAGGATGAAAAATATGAAAATATATAATTATGTTACAAAAACTTTTTATTTGAAATTCTTTCGCGTTTATTTTTTCATTGCGCAATTAAGTTACTTTAGTAACTAATTAGTTTACCTAGAAAACAATTTGGGGAAGAAATATTATCCTGGAACAGTTGTTAACATCGCTGCTATTTTATATTTAAAAGATATAAGTACTATAGTAAAGTTTATCTTTTTTTTTATAAGACCAAGTGATGGGACGAACAAGTCGCCCATCTAGTGGTAAGTACCATGCCTGCTCATAACAGTTGCAGTACCACACAGTGCTTTAAATCGCAAAGAGCTGAGGGGCACTGCCATTGCGCCCGTCACTGTGAAACATAAGTTGACAAGTCCCATGTGCGTGTAATTTCACTAGCATCCTTAACTTTCAAAATTGGAACGCAGTAATGCTGACACTACTGCTTGGCGGCAGAAATAGGTAAGGTGACAGTACTTCCCTGGACGAACTCTGTCACAAGGACCTCTACTGCTACTTCCTCTCCTATACTTCACAGATTGTCTAGAATTATCCCTATCTACTGACCCGAGAGATAGGGTTTTCCGGACGGCGGGCGTCCGGGCCAAGCTGTCCGCCGGTGATACGCCTTTGCGTCTTTGGCGTCTCTGGCGGACCCGGACTTGGGTAAGGACTCGCTGGGGTTTGTGGTTAGCTGCAGAAACGGACATGTTTGCCTGCCCCGGTTTTGCTTGTGCCGGGGCGTCTGTCTCGTGAGCAGCCAGCGCGTCTTAGTAGCAGTCTAGTTGAGGGCCTGTATGCGAGGAGACGCGCGGGGCACGTGAGTTGCCCTTTAAGTTGGAAGCTATGTCCGGACATTGTCGCAGGACACTGCGACTGGCATCTCTGGCACTAGCCCGGAGAGCTAGTAGAGGATAACCTAGATATCCTCCGGTCCCTCCAGCCGCTTAGGTTATTGGGAACCTGAGAGACGTCGTTTTTTGGCGTCGGGAAGTGAGCGTGCCTTACGATTTTGGTAATTATTCGCTTAAATGATTACGAAAACAGAAATGCGGCATTGAGAACTATAGACAACATTTCATGTAATTCTTTGTCTAAGTCATTATAGGTGTTGAATATATTTTCCGATTTCAACCACAGCTTCATCGTTCGAGTGACGGGTCATGAGTTTTGAGCTCTAAAATTTTGCGATTACCTTTGGTGCTGTGATTCTGGAGTAGTGCCGCCGAAATAAGCTTATTTCAACGTGGACTGTAAAAAACATAGTTATAATTTCAAAACGGCTACAAAAATCTAGTTTATTTACGATAAAAACCGACTAAATCACGACTTTATTAGTGGAATCGATATCGAGAAACAGTGCCGCATAGGCATAAGCGTATAAGCGTATTCCTGGTCCAGGGTGGACAGTAAACACCATTATAGCTTTTCAACAGAGGACCAACTAAATCGTTTTTTGCGATTGGAATCGATTAAATGGCAACTTTTTACCTGACTAGTGAAATTTAAAAAAAACTCGTGCATGGTCACGCTGGAATAAGGGATGCCATCCAAATTACAGGCACATGCGACTTGTCAAATTATGTCTCAGGGTGACAGGCGCAGTAGCAGTGCCCAAACTCTGAGTGGCTCTGCACCTGTTATGGACAGGCGTGCAACTTAACGCCAGGCGCATTACATTGAATTTATGCACCAGGCCGTCGTCGAATGCAAATGCCGCCCCATGGCGTTCACCTTCATTAGGTACATTTTATTTCTATCCCACAAATGTTTTGAAAGTTGAGTAAGATCGCACGTCTTATCCAGTTACCAGAAAAAAGTTTAAGTTTAGTAGGATTACTAACTCTATCGAATCATAGATTCGCCATAGGAAAACACCTTCCGATTAAAAAAATATATATTAACCGTAATTTCTAAACAACGGAATTCAACACGAACAACTATTGTCCCTTTCTTGCCGTACTATGTGCACCTTTTAAATGTAAAAAAAGTCAGCAGCGACGTCAATAACTCCCTGTATAACTTATGTACTTTTGATATTTACGGATCTACGTGCTAATACGAGAAAAACGTCTTGGTGAACGCAAGTAACATGTTACACGTGTACATAGATAATTTGTTAATATAAACAAAATATTACACACAACTCATATTTGAAGATGACAATAATAACTTAGCTGTCTATGATTTCGAATAGATATTATATTTTTATTCAAATTTTATATTTTTGGTTAAATATAACTTCAAAAGACAAAATTATGATTGTTGAACAATCAACTATTGGTAATTAGCGTTATTTAATTATAATTTGTAATGCAGAACAACAAATGTGTAAAATTTATAGCAAGAATAACATCTTATAAGGGTCTATTGAACATAGCAAATTCGCGCATAACTTTAAATCAGCATAGCTGCATATTAGTTTGCAAACCATTATGTCAAGATCCGTCTTGCGTATGTAATAAGTGTCTTAATAAGTCATAACTTATATTATTTAGTCACTGAAATGGAGTTTCCTAACATCATTATTTATGACTTATTAGCGCTTTGTATTGTAGTCAATACAAATGTGTTAAGAATGGGCTCAATTTAGATGTTTAACAAAATATTATTCCGTCTCTCTGCCTAACAAATCTAGGCGATGTTCTCTTGTAATTATTATTTATTGACAAAAATGTAAGGTCTGTTGTAGCTTTTATTAGATCGTAGGAGAAACATTCATTCCGCATTAATTATTGTATTTTCTAATTGTTTTGTTGATTACTCCTATTTATATAATTTTCTATTGCTCTTTAGTACAATTTCATTATAATTTATGAAAAATTGATTATGCATATACATCACAAAAAATAAAGTATGTAAAATAATTTTTACCAGGTTTTTTAATACACATCAAAAATGTTTCTTATTTCCTACAAATACTAGTTAGTTTACATAAGGTATTTAATGTTCTAATATTTGAAAGGAAATTGAGAACTTTTTGCAGGTGTTAATGATATGTATCGAATACCAAAGATACATTATATTCCACAAAATATATGTCAATAGTGAGGAAGTGGTAAATAAAAACATTTTAATATAATAACGATGGTTTCATTTTTATAATATCACCCGTGTGTATAATTTACAGCAGTTAATATAAAATAGAATTAAATGTAACTTGAAAGATATCCTAACAAGTGGATGCCCTAATGGAATTCAAGATTTAGTAAGGCTCAATTTACATTGCGGCGTAACGGAATGGAAGCGTCAATTTCGCCACACTGCGCGAACGGTCGCTGAAATACTCTTGCTCAAGCATTCCAGCGACCGCGTCTTGGGGCTGCAGTGTTCTCTGCCTTAGTATTACGTCGTCGTTTGACGTCACACTGCGCCTGCCTTCGCGCACTTTCCGCGGATTAGCCAGGCGTCGCCAACGACGACCGCTGCGCGAGAATTCCGCGGAAGACGCGCGACATGATTTTTGGCTCTTATCCAGTTTGTACGGTACACAATTGACCATATTCATTACGCTACGTCATAGATAACCTCCTACGTACAATATACGTTACAAAAATTAGCTTCCATTCCGTTCCGCCGCAATATAAATTGAGCCTAAGGGTCTCTTTTCCAAAGTGAAGCGCAGAAAAGTTGTCTTTCAACCACCAACAATGTTTAAGTCTATGATGCTATTAAAATTACGAATGACTATTAAGGTGCAGCTCTTCGCTTTGCTTTGATAGGTAAATGACCCTTAGGGCGTTTACGCACTGCATCCGATTCGTACTCTGAACCACTTCGGATGTTGCATGTGCACTAAATCCAATTCGAATCCGAGAATATACAAATCTCACTTGTACACCTAGATATAAAATGATCATGACATTTCGGACCGTCATTTCTCGGATTCGGGACTAATCGGACGTAATGCACAAACGCTGTTATAAAGTTGCTGCGTCAAAAAATCTGTACTTACTAAGTTATTGGAATGAGTCCGTTGTATTCAGCGGACACGTGGGTGGACTATCTACGATTAAGTTTTCACACGTTGATTTTTCTATATAAAAAAAAAATATTCGACTAAGTACGAATATTCGAACGAGCGAAGCGAAGGCGCAAGCGACACGGCGTAAATAGTGAGTCGTCGACGACCTTCGGCAATCGACTGTCGATTGTGTCGATCGAGCAAGATTGCGCCTCTAGGCAGAGTTACTTTATATTATATTAGGGGTTAAAGTATGAAATTGCCGTTTTATTGCAAATAGGTTCTTTAAATTTTCATAGAATCTTCATGGTTTGAGGTTTTCGAATGAAACTTTTTTCAAATGGTTTCTGTGATTTTTTTTTTATTGAAATTTGAAACATTTGAATATCGACTTTCAATTGTTTTTGTTATTCA